>NC_081410.1:283732956-283759618 GCF_030272615.1 Cryptomeria japonica | reverse complement strand
TAATGTTTTGACGCTATCAGCTTGAGAATCGGGACTTGTGTCGTGAAATCTCATTGTGCCTTTAAACATTGATTTTGATGTCTTAAAATAGGAGCTTTTGACCCACATGCTCCGAAATGAGGTTCTAAGAGCACGATGTGCATCAAAATCATGTTTTGACACTACTGGCTTTGGAATAGAGACTTGCATCTTGAAATCTTGTTGTCTCCCCAAATACCAATTTTGATGCTTTGAAACCGAAGATTTTGAGGCATAAGCTCCAAAACAAGGTTCTAAGAACATGATGTGCATCAAAATCAAATTTTGATGCTACTGGCTCTAGAATCAGGAATTGCATCTTGAAACCTTGTTGTGCCTCCAAACATTGATTTTGATGCTCCAAAACTAGGGCTTTTGAGGCACAATTTCTAAAACAGGATTTTAAGAGCACAATTTGTATCAAAATTAAATTTTGATGCTACTGGCTTCAAAATGAGGTTCTAAGAGCATGATGTGCTCCAAAACCAGATTTTAAAGCTATTAACTCTAGAATTAGGACTTGCATCTTGAAACCTTGTTGTGCCTCCAAACATTGAATTTGATGTTCCAAAACTGGGTCTTTCAAGGCAGAAGCTCTTAAATGAGCTTCTAAGAGAATGATGTGCATCAAAATACAGACTCGGAAATAGGAACTTGCTTTTTGTAACCTTTTTGTGCGTTTATGATGTTCCAAATTAAGGGCTTTGAAGGCACAAGGTCCGAAATGAGGTTTTAAGAGCACGATGTACATCAAAATTGCATTTTGATGCTACGAAATGAGGTTCTAAGAGACTGATGTGTGTGAAAACTGAATTTTAATGCTACAAGCTCTGGAATAGGGACTTGCTTCTTTAAACCTATTATGTCTCCAAACACTGATTTTGATGTTCCAAAATCAGTGATTTCAAGGCACAAGCTACGAAATAAGGTTCTAAGAGCATGATGTACATTAAAATTATGTTTTGACGCTATAGGCTTCAGAATAGGGACTTGCATCTTGAAAGCTTATTGTGCCTCCAAACACCAATTTTGATGCTTCGAAACTAAAGATTTTGAGGTATAAGCTCCAAAACATTCTAAGAACATGATGTGCATCAAAATTAAATTTTGACGATACCGGCTCCAAAATAAGGACTTGCATCTTGAAACCTTATTGTGCTTCCAAACATTGATTTTGATGCTCCAAAACTGGGGCTTTTGAGGCACAATTTATTAAACAGGGTTCTAAGAGCACAATGTGCATCAAAATTGAATTTTGATGCTACTAGCTCTAGAATCAGGTCTTCCATCTTGAAGTCTTGTTGTGCCTCAAAACACTAATTTGAGGACGATGTGCACAAAAATCAGATTTTGACACTATTGACTCTACAATCGGGACTTGCATCTTGAAACCTTGTTGTGCCTCCAAACATTGATTTTGATGCTCCAAAACTGGGTCTTTCGAGGCACAAGCTCCAAAATGAACTTGCATCAAAATCATGTTTTCACACTACAGGTTCCGAAATAGGGACTTGTATCTTGAAAGCTTGTTGTGCCTCCTAACACTAGTTTTGATGCTGCAAAACCATAGATTTTCAGGCATAAGCTCCAAATTAAGAATCTTAGAGCACAATGTGCATCAAAATGAAGTTTTTGAAGCTAATGGCTCCAGAATTAGGACTTGTGTCTTGAAAACGTGTTGTGCCTCCAAACATCGATTTTGATGCTCCAAAACTAGGGCTTTTGAGACACAATTTATTGAACAGGGTTCTAAGAGCACAATGTGCATCAAAATTGAATTTTGATGCTACTGGCTCTAGAATCGGGTCTTCCATCTTGAAGTCTTGTTGTGCCTCAAAACAATGATTTTGATGCTCCGGACTAGGGCTTTCGACTTGCAAGCTTTGAAAAAAGGTTCTAAGAGCAAGATGTGCTCAAAAATCAGATTTTGACACTATTGACTCTAGAATCAGGATTTGCATCTTGAAACCTTGTGCCTCCAAACATTGATTTTGATGCTCCAAAACTGGGTTTTTCGAGGCACAAGCTCCGAAATGAACTTCTAAGAGAATCATGTGCTATAAGATTTGGAATAGGGACTTGCTTTCTGAAACATTGTTGTGCCTCAAAACATTCATTTTGATGTTCCAAAATTAGGGATTTCAAAGCACAAGCTCCAAAATGAGGTTCTAAGAGCATGATGTACATAAAAATTGCGTTTTGACACTACCGACTCTGGAATTGGGACTTATGTCTTGAATCCTTGTTGTGCCTCCAAATACTAATTTTTATACTCCAAAATGAGGCTTTTGAGGCACAACCTTTGAAATGAGGTTCTAAGAGCACCATGTTCGTCAAAATCATGTTTTGATGCTATGAGCTTGAGAATCAGGACTTGTGTCTTGAAACCTTGGTGTGCCTTTAAACATTGATTTTGATGTTTTGAAACTAGAGCTTTTGAGCCACACGCTTTGAAATGAGGTTCTAAGAGCATGATGTATGCCGAAATCAGATTTTGATGCTATTGACTCTAGATTCGAGACTTGCATCTTGAAACATTGTTATGCCTGCAAACACTGATTTTGATGTTCCAAAAGAGGGCTTTCAACGCACAAGCTCTGAAATGAGGTTCAAATAGCACAATGTACATCAAAATTGTGTTTTGATGCTACCAACTCTGGAATTGGGACTTGTGCCTTGGAACCTTGTTGTGCCTCCAAACACTAATTTTTATGCTCCAAAAATGAGGCTTTTCTGGCACAACCTCTGAAATGAGGTTCTAAGAACACCATGTTTGTCAAAATCATGTTTTGACGCTATCAACTTGAGAATGGGGACTTGTGTCTTGAAACATAATTGTGCCTTTAAACATTGATTTTGATGTTTTGAAACTGGAGCTTTCGAGCCACACACTTCGAAATAAGGTTCTAAGAGCAAAATTTGCTTCAAACTAACGTTTTGACACTACAAGCTCCGGTATAGGGAATTGCATCTTGAAAGCTTGTTGTGCCTCCAAACACCAATTTTGATGCTTCAAAACCGAAGATTTTGAGGCATAAGCTCCAAAACAAGGTTCTAAGAGCACAATGTGCGTCAAAATCAAATTTTGATGCTACCGACTCAAGAATCAAGACTTGCATCTTGAAACCTTGTTGTGCCTCCAGACATCAATTTTGATGCTAAAAAATTGGGGTTTTTGAGGCACAATTTCTAAAATAGCATTCTAAGACCACAATATGCATCAAAATTGAATTTTGATGCTACTGGCTCTAGAATCGGGGCTTGCATCTTGAAACCTTGTTGTGGCTCAAAACACTGACTTGCATTTTCAAAAATCAGGGCTTTCAAGGCACAAGCTCCGAAATGAGGTTCTAAGAGCACACTGTACATCAAAATTTCATTTTGATGCTACTAATTTTATGCTCAAAAAACAAGACTTTTGAGGGACAACCTCTGAAAGGAGGTTCTAAGAACACCATGTTTGTCAAAATCGTGTTTTGATGCTATCAGCTTGAGAATTGGGACTTGTGTTTTGAAACCTTGTTGTGCCTTTAAACATTAATTTGGGTGTTTTGAAACTGGAGCTTTTGAGATTCTAAGAGCACGATGTGTATCAAAATCACGTTTTGACATTACAGGCTCTGAAATAGCGACTTGCGTCTCAAAAGCTTGTTATGCCTCCGAACACCAGTTTGGATGCTTCGGAACTGATGATTTTGAGGGATAAGCTCCAAAACAAGGTTCTAAGAGCACAATGTGTGTCAAAATCAAATTTTAACGCTATTGGCTCTAGAATCAGGACTTGCATTTTGAAACTTTGTTGTGCCTCCAAACATCGATTTTGATGCTCCAAAACTGGTGCTTTTGAGGCACAATTTCTAAACAGGTTTCTAAGAGCACAATGTGCATCAAAATTAAATTTTTATGCTACTATCTCTAGAATCAAGGCTTGCTTCTTGAAACCTTGTTGTGCCTCAAAAGAGTAATAATGATGTTTCAAAATAAGAGCTTTCAAGGCAAAAGCTTTGAAATGAGGTTTTAAGAGCATTTACTGCATGAAAATTGCGTTTTGATGCTACTGCCTCTAGAATTGTGACTTGTGTATTGAAACCTTGTGGTGCCTCAAAAGATTGATTTTGATGCTCCAAAACTAGAGCTTTTGAGACACAATTTCTAAAACTAAGTTCTAAGAGCACAATGTGCATCAAAATTGAATTTTGATGCTACTGGCTCTAGAATCGGGGCTTGCATCTTGAAATCTTGTTGTGCCTCAAAAAACTAATTTTGATGCTCTGAAATCGGGGCTTTCGAGGCACAAGCTTCGAAATGAGGTTCTAAAAGCAAGATGTGCGCTAAAATCATATTTTGATGCTATTGACTCTAGAATCAAGACTTGCATCTTGAAACCTTGTTGTGCCTCCAAACATTGATTTTGATGCTAAAAAATTGGGTGTTTCGAGGAGCAAGCTCCGAAACGAGCTTCTAAGAGAATGATATGCGTCAAAATTGATATGCATCAAAATGGAATTTTGACGCTACAGGCTCCAGAATAGGGACTTGCTTCTTTAAACCTTGTTGTGCCTCCAAACACTGGTTTTGATGTTCCAATATTGGGGCTTTCAAGACACATGCTCCGAAATGAGGTTCTAAGAGCACAATGTACATCAAAACTGCATTTTGATGCTACCAACTCCAAAATAGGGACTTGTGTCTTGAAAGCTTGTTGTGCCTCCTAACACTAGTTTTGATGCTTCGAATCTGAAGATTTTCAAGCATAAGCTCCAAATCAAATTTTGAAGCTATTGGCTCCAGAATCAGGAGTTGCATCTTGAAAACTTGTTGTGCCTCCAAACATCCATTTTGATGCTCCAAAACTGGGGCTTTTGAGGCACAATTTATTAAACAATGTTCTAAGAGCACAATGTGCATCAAAATTGAATTTTGATGCTACTTGCTCTAGAATTGGGTCTTCCATCTTGAAATTTTGTTGTGCCTCAAAATAATGATTATGATGCTCCGAACCGGGGCTTTCAAGGCTCAAGCTTTGAAATAAGGTTCTAAGAGCAAGATGTGCTAAAAAATCAGATTATGATGCTATTGACTCTAGAATCAGGATTTGCATCTTGAAACCTTGTTGTGCCTCCAAACATTGATTTTGATGCTCCAAAACTGGGTCTTTCGAGGCACAAGCTCTGAAATTAACTTCTAAGAGAATCATGTGCTATAGGATCCGAAATAGGGACTTGCTTTTTGAAACATTGTTGTGCCTCAAAACATTCATTTTGATGTTCCAAAATCAAAGCTTTCAAAGCACAAGCTCTGAAATGAGATTCTAAGAGCGAGATGTACATAATAATTGCATTTTGACACTACCGACTCTGGAATTGGGAATTGTGTCTTGAAACCTTGTTGTGCCTCCAAATACTAATTTTTATACTCCAAAATGAGGCTTTTGAGGGACAACCTCTGAAATAAGGTTCTAAGAACACCATGTTCGTCAAAATCATGTTTTGACACTATGAACTTGAGAATCGGGACTTGTGTCTTCAAACCTTGGTGTGCCTCTAAACATTGATTTTGATGTTTTGAAACTAGAGCTTTCGAGCCACACGTTCCGAAATAAGGTTCTAAGAGCACGATGTGCGCCAAAATCAGATTTTGATGCTATTGACTCTAGAATCAGGACTTGCATCTTGAAACTTTGTTATGCCTCCAAACACTGATTTTGATGTTCCAAAACAAGGCTTTCAAGGCACAGGCTCTGAAATGAGGTTCTAAGAGTACGATGTACATCAAAATTGTGTTTTGATGCTATCCACTCTAGAATTGGGACTTGTTTCTTGAAACCTTGTTGTGGCTCCAAACACTAATATTTATGCTCAAAAAATGATGTTTTTTAGGCACAACCTCCGAAATAAGGTTCTAAGAATACCATGTCTATCAAAATCATGTTTTGACACTATTAGCTTGAGAGTCGGGACTTGTGTCTTGAAGCCTTGTTCTATCTTTAAACATTGATTTTGCTGTTTTGAAACTGGAGCTTTCAAGCCACGCTACGAAATGAGGTTCTAAGAGCATGATGTGCATCAAAATTATATTTTTTGGAATAGGGATTTGCCTCTTGAAACCTTTTTGTGCCTCCAAACACTAATTTTGATTATCCAAAATTAGGGCTTTCAAGGCACAAGCTCCGAAATGAGGTTCTAAGAGCACGATGTACATCAAAATTGCGTTTTGACTCTACTAACTCTTGAATTGGGACTTGTGCCTTGTTACCTTGATGTACATCATGCTCTTAGAACCTCATTTTGGAGATTGTGCCTTGAAAGCCCTGATTTTGGCACATCAAAATCAATGTTTTGAGGCACAACAATTTTTTAAGAAACAAGTCCCTATTCCAGAGCCAATAGCGTCAAGATGCAAGTATTGATTCTTGAGCCCGTAGCGTCAAATTTGATTTTGACACATATCATGCTCTTAGAACCTTGTTTTGGAGCTTATGCCCCAAAATCATCGGTTTAAAAGCATCAAAATTGGTGTTTGGAGGCACAAAAAGTTTCAAGATGCAAGTCCCTATTCCGGAGCCCAGTGTCAAAACATGATTTTGATGCACATCATGATCTTAGAAACTCATTTTGGATCATGTGGCTCGAAAGCACCAGTTCCAAATCACCCAAATCAATGTTTAAAGGCACAACAAGCTTTCAAGAAACAAGTCCCTATTCCAAAGCTAGTACCGTCAAAATTCCATTTTGATGCACATCATTCTTTGAGAAGCTCATTTTAGAGCTTATGCCTCAAAAGACTTAGTTTTCGAGCATCAAAATCAATGTTTGGAGGCACAACAAGGTTTCAATATGCAAGTTCCGTTTTTAGAGTCAATAGCATCAAAATCTGATTTTGGTGCACATCATGCTCTTAGAACCTCATTTCGAAGCTTGTGCCTCAAAAGCCCTAGTTTCGGATCATCAAAATCATTATTTTGAGGCACAACAAGGTTTCAAGATGCAAGCCCCTATTTTAGAGCGAGTAGCATTAAAATTAAAGTTTGATTCACAATTTGCCCTTAGAAACCTGTTTTAGAAATTGTGCCTCAAAAGCCCTAGTTTTGGAGCATCAAAATCGATTTTTGGAGTCACAACAAAGTTTCAAGATGCAAGTCTCGATTATAGAGTCAAATGCATCATAATCTGATTTTGGTGCACATCATGCTCTTAAAACCTCATTCGAAGCATGTGCCTCAAAAGCCCTAGATTCAGAGCATCAAAATCAATGTTTTGAGGCACAACAAGGTTTCAGGATGCAAACCCTGATTCTAGAGCCAGTAGCATCAAAATTTAATTTTGATGCACATTGTGATCTTAGAACCCTATTTCAGAAATTGTTCCTCAAAAGCCCCAATTTTGGAGCATCAAAATCGATGTTTGGAGGCACAACAAGGTTTCAAGATGCAAGTCCTGATTCTGGAGGCAGTAGCCTCAAAATTTGATTTTGATGCACATCGTGCTCTTAGAACCTTCTTTTGGAGCTTATGCCTCAAAATCTTCCATTTCAAAGCATCAGAATTGGTGTTTGGAGGCACAATAATCTTTCGAGACGCAAGTCCCTATTCCAGAGCCTGTAGCCTCAAAACGTGATTTTGATGCACATCGTGCTCTTAGAAACTCATTTCGGAGCATGTGGCTCAGAAGCACCAGTTTCAAAAAACCCAACGCAATGTTTAAAGGCACAATAAGGTTTCAAGACACAAGTCCCAATTCTCAAGCTGATAGCATCAAAACATGATTTTGACAAACATGGTGTTCTTAGAACCTCATTTAGGAGGTTGTGACTCAAAAGCCTCATTTTTGGAACATAAAAATTAGCGTTTGGAGTCACAACAAGATTTCAAGACATAAGTCCCAATTCCAGAGTGGGTAGAGTCAAAATGCAATTTTCATGTACATCATGCTCTTAGAACCTCATTTCGGAGATTGTGCCTTGAAAGCCCTGATTTTGGCACATCAAAATCAATGTTTTGAGGCATAACAAGGTTTCAAGAAACAAGTCCCTATTCTGGAGCCAGTAGAGTCAAAATTCCATTTTGACAAAAATCATTCTTTGAGAAGCTCATTTCAAAGCTTGTGCCTCGAAAGACTCAGTTTTGAAGCATCAAAATCAATGTTTGGAGGCACAACAAGGTTTCAAGATGCAAGTCCCTATTCTAGAGTCAATAGCATCAAAATCTGGTTTTGGTGCACATCATGCTGTTAGAACCTCATTCCAAAGATTGTGCCTCAAAAGCCCTAGTTTCTGATCATTAAAATCAATGTTTTGAGGCACAACATGGTTTCAAGATGCAAGCCCCTATTCTAGAGCCAGTAGCATCAAAATTCAAGTTTGATGCAAATTGTGCCTCAAAAGCCCCAGTTTTGGAGCATCAAAATCAATTTTTGGAGTCACAACAAAGTTTTAAGATGCAAGTCCCAATTATAGAGTCAAAAGCGTGAAAATCTGATTTTGGCACACATCGTGCTCTTAAAACCTCATTCGAAGCTTGTTCCTCAAAAGCGCCATATTCAGAGCATCAGAATCAATTTTTTGAGGCACAACAAGGTTTCAAGATGCAAGCCCTGATTCTAGAGCCAGTAGGATCAAAATTAAAATGCACATTGTGCTCTTAGAACCCTATTTCAGAAATTGTGCCTCAAAAGCCCCAATTTTGGAGCATCAAAATCGATGTTTGGAGGCATGACAAGCTTTCAAGATGCAAGTCCTGATTCTGGAGCCGGTAGCATCAAAATTTGATTTTGACACACATTTTGCTTTTAGAACGTTGTTTTGGAGCTTATGCCTCAAAATCATCGGTTTCAAAGCATTAAAATTGGTGTTTGCACGCACAACAAGCTTCCGAAATGCAACTCCCTATTCCGAAGTGTGTAGTGTCAAAACATGATTTTGATGCACATCGTGCTCTTAGAAACATGTTTCCGAGCATGTGGCTTGAAAGCGCCAGTTTCAGAACACTCGAATCAATGTTTAAAGGCACAACAAGGTTTCAAGACAGAAGTCCCAATTCTCAAGCTTATAGCATCAAAACATGATTTTGACAAACATGGTGTTCTTAGAACCTCATTTAGGCGGTTGTGACTCAAAAGCCTCATTTTAGGAACATAAATATTAGTGTTTGGAGTCACAACAATGTTTCAAGACACAAGTCCCAATTCCAGAGTGGGTAGAGTCAAAATGCAATTTTGATGTACATCATGCTCTTAGAACCTCATTTCGGAGATTGTGCCTTGAAAGCCCTGATTTTGGCATATCAAAATCAATGTTTTGAGGCACGACAAGGTTTCAAGAAACAAGTCCCTATTCCAGAGCCTGTAGCATCAAAATTCCATTTTGACACATATCATTTTTTGAGAACCTCATTTCCAAGCTTGTGCCTCGAAAGACTCAGTTTTGGATCATCAAAATCAATGTTTGGAGGCACAACAAGGTTTCAATATGCAAGTGATGATTCTACAGTCAATAGCATCAAAATCTAATTTTGGTGCACAACATGCTCTTAGAACCTCATTTCGAAACTTGTGCCTCAAAAGCCCTGGTTTCGGATCATCAAAATCATTGTTTTGAGGCACAACAAGGTTTCAAGATGCAAGCCCCTATTCTAGAGCCAGTAGCATCAAAATTCAAGTTTGATTCACATTGTGCCCTTAGAAGCCTGTTTTAGAAATAGTGACTCAAAAGCCCCAGTTTTTTAGCATCAAAATAGATTTTTGGAGTCACAATAAAGTTTCAAGATGCAAGTCCCGATTATAGAGTCAAATGCATCAAAATCTGATTTTGGCGCACATCATGTTCTTAAAACCTCATTCAAAGCATGTGCCTCAAAAGCCCTAGATTCAGAGAATCAGAATCAATGTTTTGACCCACAACAAGGTTTCAAGACGCAAGCCCCGATTCTAGAGCCAGTAGTATCAAAATTTAATTTTAATGCACATTGTGCTCTTAGAAACCTGTTTCAGAAATTGTACTTCAAAACCCCCAATTATGGAGCATCAAAATCGATGTTTGGAGGCACAACAAGGTTTCAAGATGCAAGTCTTGATTCTACAGCCGGTAGCGTAAAATTTGATTTTGATGCACATCATGGTCTTAGAACTTTGTTTTGGAGGTTATGCCTCAAAATCATCAGTTTCAAAGCATCAATATTTGTGTTTGGAGGCACAACAAGTATTCGAGACGCAAGTCCCTATTCCGAAGCCTGTAGTGTCAAAACGTGATTTTGATGCACATCGTGATCTTAGAAACTCATTTTGGAGCATGTGGCTCAAACACCCACATCAATGTTTAAAGGCACAACAAGGTTTCAAGACACAAGTCCCAATTCTCAAGCTGATAGCATCAAAACATGATTTTGAAAAACATGGTGTTCTTAGATCCTCATTTAGGAGGTTGTGACTCAAAAGCCTCATTTTTGGAACATAAAAATTAGTGTTTGGAGTCACAACAAACTTTCAAGACACAAATCCCAATTCTAGAGTGGGTAGAGCCAAAATGCAATTTTGATGTACATCATGCTCTTAGAACCTCATTTCAGAGATTGTGCCTTGAAAGCCCTGATTTTGGCACATCAAAATCAATGTTTTGAGGCATGACAACGTTTCAAGAAACAAGTCCCTATTCCGAAGTCAGTAGCATAAAAATTCTATTTTGACGTACATCATTCTTTGAGAACCTTATTTCAGAGCTTGTGCCTTGATAGACTCAGTTTTGGAGCATCAAAATCAATGTTTGGAGGCACAACAAGGTTTCAATATGCAAGCCTAGATTCTAGAGTCAATAGCATCAAAATTTGATTTTGGTGCACATCGTGCTCTTAGAACCTCATTTCGAAGCTTGTGCCTCAAAACCCTTGGTTTTGGATCATCAAAATGAGTGTTTTGAGGGACAACAAGGTTTCAAGATGCAAGCCCCTATTCTAGAGCCAGTAGCATCAAAATTCAAGTTTGATGCACATTGTGCCCTTAGAACCCTCTTTTAGAAATTGTGCCTCAAAAGCCCTAGTTTTGGAGCATCAAAATGGATTTTTGGAGTCAAAACAAAGTTTCAAGATGCAACTCCAGATTATAGAACCGAAAGGGTCAAAATCAGATTTTGGCACACATCGTGCTTTTAAAATCTCATTCGAAGCTTGTGCCCTAAAAGCCCCAGATTCAGAGCATCAAAATCAATGTTTTGAGGCACAACAAGGTTTCAAGATGCAAGCCCTAATTCTAGAGCTAGTAGCATCAAAATTAAAATGCACATTGTGCTCTGAGAACCTTGTTTCAGAAATTGTCCCTCAAAAGCCCCAATTTTGGAGCATCAAAATTGATGTTTAGAGGCACAATAAGGTTTCAGGATGCAAATCTTGATTCTAGAGTCGGTAGCATCAAAATTTCATTTTGACACACATTGTGCTCTTAGAACCTTGTTTTGGAGCTTATGCCTCAAAATCGTTAGTTTCAAAGCATCAAAATTGGTGTTTGGAGGCACAACAAGCTTCCGAGAAGCAAGTCCCTATTTCGGAGCTTGTAGTGTCAAAACTTGATTTTGATGCACATCGTGCTCTTAGAAACTCATTTCAGAGCATCTGGCTCAAAAGCACGAATTTCAAAACACCCAAATCAATGTTTAAAGGCACAACAAGGTTTCAAGACACAAGTCCCAATTCTCAAGCTGATAGCATCAAAACATGATTTTTACAAACATGGTGTTCTTAGAATCTCATTTAGGAGGTTGTGACTCAAAAGCCTTATTTTTGGAACATAAAAATTAGTATTTGGAGTCACAACAAGGTTTCAAGACAAAAGTCCCAATTCCAGAGTGGGTAGAGTCAAAATGCAATTTTGATGTACATCATGGTCTTAGAACCTCATTTTAGAGATTGTGCCTTGAAAGCCCTGATTTTGGCACATCAAAATCAATGTTTTGAGGCACAACAAGGTTTCAAGAAAGAAGTCCCTATTCCAGAGCCAGTAGCATCAAAATTCCATTTTGATGCACATCATTCTTTGAGAAGCCTATTTTAGAGCTTGTGGCTCGAAAGACTCAGTTTTTGAGCATCAAAATCAATGTTTGGAGGCACAACAAGGTTTCAATATGCAAGTACCGATTCTAGAGTCAATAGCATCAAAATCTGATTTTGGTGGACATCGTGCTCATAGAACCTCATTTTGAAGCTTGTCCCTCAAAAGCCCTTGTTTCGGATCATTAAAATTAGTGTTTTGAGGTACAACAAGGTTTCAAGATGCAAGCCCCTATTCTAGAGCCAGAAGCATCAAAATTCAAGTTTAATGCACATTGTGCCCTTAGAACCGTGTTTTAGAAATTGTGCCTCAAAAGCCCTAGTTTTGGAGCATCAGAATGGATTTGTGGAGTCACAACAAAGTTTCAAGATGCAAGTCCCGATTATAGAGTCAGAAGCCTAAAAATCTCATTTTGGCGCACATTGTGCTCTTAAAACCTCATTTGAAGCGTGTGCCCCAAAAGCCCCAGATTCAGAGCATCAGAAACAATGTTTTGAGGCACAACGAGGTGTCAGGATACAAGCCCCGATTCTAGATCCAGTAGCATCAAAATTTAATTTTGATCTACATTGTGCTCTTAGAACCTTAATTCAGAAATTGTGCCTTAAAAGCCCCAATTTTGGAGCATCAAAATCGATGTTTGGAGGCACAACAAGGTTTCATGATACAAGTCCTGATTCTAGAGCCGGTAGTGTCAAAAAATTTATTTTCACATGCATCGTGCTCTTAGAACCTTGTTTTGGAGCTTATGCCTCAAAATCATCGGTTTCGAAGCATCAAAATTGGTGTTTGGAGGCACAACAAGCTTTCGAGATGCAATTCCCTATTCCGTAACCTGTAGTGTCAAAACATGATTTTGATGCACATCGTGCTCTTAGAAACACATTTTGGAGCATGTGGCTCGAAAGCACTAGTTTCAAAACACCCAAATCAATGTTTAAAGGCACAACAAGGTTTCAAGACACAAGTACCAATTCTCAAGCTGATAGCATCAAATCATGATTTTGACAAACATGGTGTTCATAGAACCTCATTTAGGAGGTTGTGACTCAAAAGCCTCATTTTTGGAACATAAAAATTATTGTTTCAAGTGACAACAAGATTTCAAGACACAAGTCTGAATTCCAGAGTGGGTAGAGTCAAAATGCAATTTTGGTGTACATCAAAATCATGTTTTGACACTACAAGGTCCAGAATAGGGACTTGCATCTCGAAAAGCTTGTTGTGCCTCCAAACATCAATTTTGATGCTTTGAAACCGATGATTTTGAGACATAAGCTCCAAAACAAGGTTCTAAGAGCACGAGGTGCATCAAAATAAAATTTTGACGCTACCGGCTCCAGAGTCGGGACTTGCATCTTGAAACCTTGTTGTGCCTCCAAACATCGATTTTGATGCTCCAAAACTGGTGCTTTTTAGGCACAATTTCTAAAACAGGCCTCTAACAACACAATGTGCATCAAAATTAAATTTTGATGCTACTGGCTCTAGAATCGGGGCTTGCATCTTGAAACCTTGTTGTGCCTCAAAACATTGATTCTGATGCTCTGAATCTGGGGCTTTTGAGGCACAAGCTTCGAATGAGGTTTTAAGAGCATGATGTGGACCAAAATCAGATTTTGATGCTATTGACTCTATAATTAGGACTTGTATCTTGAATCTTTGTTGTGACTCGAAAAATCGATTTTGATGCTCCAAAACTAGGGCTTTTGAGGCACAATTTCTATAATAGGATTCTAAGGGCACAATGTGCATCAAACTTGAATTTTGATGCTACTGGCTCTAAAATAGGGGCTTGCATCTTGAAACCTTGTTGGCCCTCAAAACAGTGATTTTGATGATCCGAAACCAGGGGTTTTGAGGCACAAGCTTCGAAATGAGGTTCTAAGAGCACGATGTGCACCAAAATCAAATTTTGATGCTATTGACTCTAGAATCGGGACTTGCATCTTGAAACCTTGTTGTGCCTCCAAACAATTATTTTGATGCTCCAAAACCAAGTCTTTCGAGGCACAAGCTTTGAAATGAGCTTCTCAAAGAATGATGTCCGTCAAAATGGAATTTTGATGCTACTGGCTCCGTAATAGGGACTTGTTTCTTGAAACCTTGTTCTACCTCAAAACATTGATTTTGATGTTCCAAAATCAGGGTTTTCAAGGCACAATCTCAAAAATGAGGTTCTAAGAGCATGATGTACATCAAAATTGCATTTTGACTCTTCCCACTCTAGAATTGGGACTTGTGTCTTGAAACCTTGTTGTGACTCCAAACACTAATTTTTATGTTCCAAAAATGAGGCTTTTGAGTCCCAACCTCCGAAATGAGGTTCTAAGGACACCATGTTTATCAAAAACGTGTTTTGAAGCTACCAGCTTGAGAATTGGGACTTGTGTCTTGAAAGCTTGTTGTGCCTTTAAACATTGATTTGGGTGTTTCAAAATTGGTGCTTTCGAGCCACATGCTCCGAAATGAGTTTCTGAGAGCATGATGTGCATCAAAATCACATTTTGACACTACAAGCTCTGGATTAGGGACTTGCATCTTGAAAGTTTGTTGTGCCTCCAAACACCACTTTTGATGCTTTGAAACCGATGATTTTGAGGCATAAGCTCCAAAACAAGGTTCTAAGAGCACGATGTGCATCAAAATAAAATTTTGATGCTACTGGCTGCAGAATCAGGACTTGCATCTTGAAACCTTGTTGTGCCTCCAAATATCGATTTTGATGCTCCAAAATTGTGGCTTTTGAGCTACAATTTTTGAAACAGGGATCTTAGAGCACAATGTGCAGCAAAATTAAAGTTTGATGCTACTGGCTCAAGAATGGGGGCTTGTATCTTGAAACCTTGTTGTGCCTCAAAACATTGATTCTGATGCACTGAATCTGGGGCTTTTGAGGCACAAGCTTCGAATGAGGTTTTAATCGGGACTTACATCTTGAAACTTTGTTGTGACTCCAAAAATCGATTTTCATGGTCCAAAACTGGGGCTTTTGAGGCACAATTTCTAAAATAGGGTTGTAAGGGCACAAAGTACATCAAACTTGAATTTTGATGCTACTAGCTCTTGAATAGGGAATTTTTCATCTCAAATGCTTGTTGTGCCTCCAAACACCAATTTTGATGTTTTGAAATGGATGATTTTGAGGCAGAAGATCCAAAACAAGGTTGTAAGAGCACGATGTGTGTCAAAATCAAATTTTAACACTACCGTCTTTAGAATCAGAACTTGCATCTTGAAACCTTATTGTGCCTCCAAACATCGATTTTGATGCTCCAAAATTGGGGCTTTTGAGGGACAATTTCTGAAACAGGGTTCTAAGAGGACAATGTGCATCAAAATTAAATTTTGATGCTCCTGGCTTAAGAATTGGGGCTTGCATCTTGAAACATTATTGTGCCTCAAAATATTGATTCTGGTGCTCTGAATCTGGGGCTTTTGAGGCACAAGCTTTGAATGAGGTTTTAAGAGCACGATGTGCACCAAAATCAGATTTTGACGCTATTGACTTTATAATTGGGACTTGCATCTTGAAACTTTGTTGTGACGCCAAAAAATGATTTTGATGCTCCAAAACTGGGGCTTTTGAGGCACAAGTTCTAAAACAAGGTTCTAAGGCCACAATGTGCATCAAACATGAATTTTGATTGTACTGGCTGTAGAATGGGGGCTTGTATCTTGAAACCTTGTTGTGCCTAAAAACATTGATTTTGATGATCCGAAACCATGGCTTTTGAGGCACAAGCTTCGAAATGAGGTTATAAGAGCACGATGTGCACCAAAATCAGATTTTGATGCTATTGACTCTAGAATTAGGACTTGCATCTTGAAACCTTGTTGTGCCTCCAAACATTGATTTTGATGCTCCAAAACTGAGTCTTTCGAGGCACAAGCTCTGAAATGAGCTTCTCAAAGAATGATGTGTATCAAAATGGAATTTTGACGCTACTAGCTCCGGAATAGGGACTTGTTTCTTGAAACCTTGTTGTGCCTCAAAACAATGATTTTGATGTGCCAAAATCAGGGCTTTCAAGGCACAATCTCAAAAATGAGGTTCTAAGAGCATGATGTACATCAAAATTGCATTTTGATTCTACCTACTCTAGAATTGGGACTTGTGTCTTGAAACCTTGTTGTGACTCCAAACACTTATTTTTATGTTCCAAAAATGTGCCTTTAAACATTGATTTGGGTGTTTTGAAACTGGTGCTTTCAAGCCACATGCTCCGAAATGAGTTTCTAAGAGCACGATGTGCATCAAAATCATGTTTTGACACTACAGGCTCTGGAATAGGGACTGGCATCTCCAAAGCTTGTTGTGCCTCCGAAGACCAATTGTGATGCTTCAAAATCGATGTTTGGAGGCACAACAAGCTTTTGAAACGCAAGTCCCTATTACGGAGCCCCTAGTGTCAAAACATGATTTTGATGCACATCGTGCTCTTAGAAACTCATTTCGGAGCATGCAGCTCGTAAGCACCAGTTTCAAAACACCCAAATCAATGTTTAAAGGCACAACAAGGTTTCAAGACACAAGTACCAATTCTCAAGTTGATAGCATCAAAACACGATTTTGACAAACATGGTGTTCTTAGAACCTCATTTCGGAGGTTGTGATTCAAAAGCCTCATTTTTGGAAAACAAAAATAAGCATTTGGAGTCACAACAAGGTTTCAAGACATAAGTCCCAATTCCAGAGTGGGTAGAGTCTAAATGCAATTTTGATGTACGTGATGCTCTTAGAACCTCATTTCAGAGATTGTGCCTTGAAAGCCCTGATTTTGCCACATCAAAATCAATGTTTTGAGGCACAACAAGGTTTCAAGAAACAAGTCCCTATTCTGGAGCCAATAGCTTCAAAATTCTATTTTGATGCACATATTGATTTTGAAGCTCCAAAACTCGGTCTTTCGAGGCATAAGCTCAAAAATGAGCTTATAAGAGAATGATGCGTCAAAATGGAATTTTGACGATATAGGGTCTTGAATAGAGACATGCTTCTTTAAACCTTGTTGTGCCTCCAAACACTAATTTTGATGTTCCAAAATCAAAACTTTCAAGGCACAAGCTCTAAAATAAGGTTCTAAGAGCACGATGTACATCAAAATTTTGTTTTGATGCTACTGACTCTAGAATTGGGAATTGTGTCTTGAAACCTTGTTGTGCCTCCAAACACTAATTTTTATGCTCCAAATATGAGGATTTTCAGGCACAACCTCCAAAATGAGGTTCTAAGAACACCATGTTTGTCAAAATCATGTTTTGAAGCTATCAACTTGAGAACCGAGAATTGTGTCTTGAAACCTTGTTATGCCTTTAAAATTTGATTTTGATGTTTTGAACTGGAGCTTTTGAGACACACACTCCAAAATGAGGTTCTAAGAGCACGATGTGTATCAAAATAACGTTTTAACATTACAGGCTTTGGAATAGGGACTTGTGTCTTGAAAGCTTGTTCTGCCTCCAAACACAAATTTTCATGCTTTGAAACTAAATATTTTGAGGCATAAGCTCCAAAAACAAGGTTCTAAGAGCACGATGTGCCTCAAAATCAAATTTTGATGCTACCGGCTCGAGAATCATAACTTGCATCTTGAAACCTTGTGGTGCTTCCAAACATCGATTTTGATGCTGCAAAACTAGGGCTTTTGAGGCCCAATTTCTAAAACAGGGTTCTAAGAGCACAATGTGCATCAAAATTGAATTTTGATGCTACTGGCTCTAAAATTAGGGCTTGTATCTTGAAACCTTGACATGCCTCAAAACATTGATTTTGATGCTCCAAAATCGGGGTTTTTGAGGCACAAGCTTCGGAATGAGGTTCTAAGACCACGATGTGCACCAAAATTAGATTTTGATGCTTTTGAATTTAGAATTAGGACTTGCATCTTGAAACCTTGTTGTGCCTCAAAACCTTGTTGTTACACTCAAAAACTGGGTCTTTCGAGGCACAAGCTCTAAAATGAGATTCTCAAAGAATAATGTGCATCAAAATGGAATTTTGACGCTACTAGCTCTGGAATAGGGACTTGTTTCTTGAAACCTTGTTGCGCCTCAAAACATTGATTTTGATGTTCCAAAATCAGGGCTTTCAAGGCACAATCTCCGAAATCAGGTTCTAAGAGCATGATGTACATCAAAATTGCATTTTGACTCTACCCACTCTGGAATTGGGACTTGTGTCTTGAAACCTTGTTGTGACTCCAAACACTTATTTTTGTTTTCCAAAATTCAGGCTTTTGAGTCACAACCTCCAAAATGAGGCTCTAAGAACACCATGTTTGTCAAAATCATGTTTTGATGCTATCAGCTTGAGAATTGGGACTTGTGTCTTGAAACCTTATTGTGCCTTTACATATTGATTTGAGTGTTTTGAAACTGGTGCTTTCAAGCCACATGCTCCAAAATGAGTTTCTAAGAGCACGATGTGCATCAAAATCATGTTTTGATACTACAGGCTCCGATATAGGGACTTGCATCTCGAAAGCTGGTTGTGCCTCCAAACACCAATTGTGATGCTTCGAAACTGATGATTTTGAAGCATAAGCTCCAAAACAAGTTTCTAAGAGCACGATGTGCGTCAAAATCAAATTTTGACACTACCGGCTCCAGAATCAGGTTTTGCATCTTGAAACCTTGTTTTGCCTCCAAACATCGATTTTGATGCAACAAAATATGGGCTTTTGAGGCACAATTTCTGAAACAGGGTTCTAAGAGCACAATGAGCATCAAAATTAAATTTTGATGCTAATGGCTCTAGAATCGGGGCTTGCATCTTGAAACCTTGTTGTGCCTCAAAATATTGATTCTGATGCTCTAAATCTGGGGCTTTTGAGGCACAAGCTTTGAATGAGGTTTTAAGAGCACGATGTGCACCAAAATCAGATTTTGGCACTATTGACTCTATAATCAGGACTTGCATCTTGAAAATTTGTTGTGACTCCTAAAATCGTTTTTGATGCTCCAAAATTGGGGCTTTTGAGGCACAATTTCTAAAACAGGGTTCTAAGGCCACAATGTGCATCAAACTTGAATTTTGATGCTACTGGCTCTAAAATTGGGGCTTGCATCTTTAAACCTTGTTGTGCCTCAAAACATTGCTTTTGATGTTCCGAGACTAGCTCATTTGAGGCACAAGCTTTGAAATGATGTTCTAAGAGCACGATGTGGACCAAAATCAGATTTTGATGCTATTGACTCTAGAATCGAGACTTACATCTTGAAACCTTGTTGTGCCTCCAAACATTGATTTTGATGCTCCAAAACTAAGTCTTTTGAGGCACAAGCTCTAGAATGAGCTTCTCAAAGAATGATGTGCGTCAAAATGGAATTTTGACGCTACTAGCTTTGAAATAGGGACTTGTTTCTTGAAACCTTGTTGTGCCTCCAAACATTTATTTTTATGTTCCAAAAATGAGGCTTTTGAGTCACAACCTCCGAAATGAGGTTCTAAGAACACCATGTTTGTCAAAATCATCTTTTCATGCTATCAGCTTGAGAATTTGGACTTGTTTCTAAGAGTACAATGTGCACCAAAATCATGTTTTGACACTACAAGCTCCAGAATATGGACTTGCATCTCGAAAGCTTGTTGTGCCACCAAACACAAATTTTGATGCTTGGAAACCAATGATTTTGAGGCATAAGCTCCAAAACAAGGTTCTAAGAGCACGTTGTGCATCAAATTCAAATTTTGACACTACCGGCTCCAGAATCAGGACTTGCATCTTGAAACCTTGTTGTGCCTCCAAAACAATGATTTTGATGCTCCAAAATTGGGGCTTTTGAGGCACAATTTCTAAAACAAGGTTCTACGAGCACAATGTGCATCAAAATTAAATTTTGATGTTACTGGCTCTGGAATCAGGGCTTGCATCTTGAAATCTTCTTGTGCCTCAAAACATTGATTCTGATGCTTTGAATCTGGGGCTTTTGAGGCACAAGCTTCGAATGAGGTTTTAAGAGCATGATGTGCGCCAAAATCAGATTTTGATGCTATTGACTCTATAATCAAGACTTGCATCTTGAAACATTGTTGTGACTCCAAAAATCGATTTGAGGTCCAATTTCTAAAACAGGGTTCTAAGGGCACAATGTGCATCAAACATGAATTTTGATGATACTGCCTCTAGAATAGGGGCTTGCATCTTGAAACCTTTTTGTGCCTCAAAACACTGATTTTCATGATCCGAAACCAGGGCTTTTGAGGTACAAGCTTCGAAATGAAGTTCTAAGAGCACGATGTGCACGAAAATCAGATTTGGATGCTATTGACTCTAGAATATGGACTTGCATCATGAAACATTGATTTTGATGCTCCAAAACTGATTCTTTCAAAGCACAAGCTTTGAAATGAGCTTCTCAAAGAATGATGTGTGTCAAAAGGGAATTTTGACGCTACTGACTCTAGAATAGGGACTTGTTTCATGAAACCTTGTTGTGCCTCAACACATTGATTTTGATGTGCGGAAATCATGGCTTTCAAGGCACAATCTCCAAAATGAGGTTCTAAGAGCATGATGTACATCAAAATTGCATTTTGACTCTACCCACTTTGGAATTGGGACTTGTCTCTTGAAACCTTGTTGTGACTCCAAACACTAATTTTTATGTTCCAAAAATGAGGCTTTTGAGTCGCAACCTCCGGAATGAGGTTGTAAGAACACCATGTTTGTCAAAACCGTGTTTTGATGCTATCAGCTTGAGAATTGGGACTTGTTTCTTGAAACCTTGTTGTGCCTTTAAACATTGATTTGGGTGTTTTGAAATCGGTGCTTTTGAGCCACATGCTCCAAAACGAGTTTCTAAGAGCATGATGTGCATCAAAATCATGTTTTGACACTACAGGCTCCGGAATAGGGACTTGCGTCTCGAAAGCTTTTTGTGCCTCCAAACACCAATTTTGATGCTTTGAAACCAATGATTTTGAGGCATAAGCTCCAAAACAAGGTTCTAAGAGCACGATGTGCATCAAAATCAAATTTTGACGCTACCGGCTCAAGAATCAGGACTTGCATCTTGAAGCCTTGTTGTGCCTCCAAACATCGATTTTGATGCTCCAAAATTGGGGTTTTTCAGGCACAATTTCTGAAACATGGTTCTAAGAGCACAATGTGCATCAAAATTAAATTTTGATGTTATTGGCTCTAGAATTGGGGCTTGCATCTTGAAACATTGTTGTGCCTCAAAACATTGATTCTGATGCTCTAAATCTGGGGTTTTTGAGCCACAAGTTTCAAATAAGATTTCAAGAGCACGATGTGCGCCAAAATCAGATTTTGATGCTATTGACTCTATAATCGGGACTTGCATCTTGAAACTTTGTTGTGACTCCAAAAATTGATTTTGATTCTCCAAAACTGGGGCTTTGAGGCACAATTTCTAAAATAGGGTTCTAAGGGCACAATGTGCATCAAACTTGAAATTTGATGCTACTGGCTCTAAAATAGGGGCTTGCATCTTGAAACCTTGTTGTGCCTCAAAACACTAATTTTTATGATCCGCGACCAGGGCTTTTGAGGCACAAGCTTCGAAATGAGGTTCTAAGAGCATGATATGCACCAAAATCAAATTTTGATGCTATTGACTCTAGAATCGGGACTTGCATTTCCAAACCTTTTTGTGCCTCCAAACATTGATTTTGATGCTCAAAAATCAGATCTTTCAAGGCACAAGCTCCAAAATGAGCTTCTAAGAAAAATGATGTCCGTCAAAATGAAATTTTGACGCTACAAGCTCCGGAATAGGGACTTGCTTCTTGAAACCCTATTCTGCCTCCAAACACTGATTTTCACAAGCTCCGAAATAAGGTTCTAAGAGCACGATGTACATCAAAATTGCATTTTGACACTACCGACTTTGGAATTGGGACTTGTGTGTTGAAACCTTGTTGTGCCTCCAAAAACTAATTTTTATACTAAAAAAATGAGGCTTTTTAGGCACAACCTCTGAAATGAGGTTCTGACGACACCATGTTTGTCAAAATCATGTTTTGATGCTATTTTAGCTTGAGAATCGGGACTTGTGTTTTGTAGCTTTTCTGTGCCTTAAAACATTGATTTTGATGTTTTGAAACTAGACCTTTCGAGCCACACGCTGCGAAATGAGGTTCTAAGAGCACGATGTGCATCAAAATCACTTTTTAACACTACAACTCCGGAATAGGGACTAGCGTTTTGAAAGCTTGTTGTGCCTCCAAACACCAATTTTGATGCTTTGAAACCGAAGATTTTGAGGCATAAGCTCCAAAACAATGTTCTAAGAGAATGAAGTGCGTCAAAATAAATTTTTGATGCTACCAGCTCTAGAATCAAGACTGCATCTTCAAACCTTGTTGTGACTCCAAACATCGATTTTGATGTTCCGAAACTGGGACTTTTGAGGCACAATTTTTAAAACAGGGTTCTAAGAGCACAATGTGCATCAAAATAGAATTTTGATGCTACTGGCTCTAGAATTAGGGCTTGCATCTTGAAACCTTGTTGTGCCTCAAAACACTAATTTTGACACTACTGGCTCCGGAATAGGGACTTGTTTCTTGAAACCTTCTTGTGCCTCAAAACATTGATTTTGATGTGCGAAAATCAGGGCTTTCAAGGCACAATCTCCGAAATCAGGTTCTAAGAGCATGATGTGAATCAAAATTGCATTTTGACTCTACCCACTATGGAATTGGGACTTATGTCTTGAAACATTGTTGTGACTCCAAATACTTATTTTTGTTTGCCAAAAATGAGGCTTTTGATTCACAACCTCCGAAATGAGGTTCTAAGAACACCATGTTTGTCAAAATTGTGTTTTGATGCTATCAGCTTGAAAATTGGTACTTGGTGTCTTGAAACCTTGTTGTGTCTTTAAAAATTGATTTAGGTGTTTTGAAACTGGTGCTTTCGAGCCGCATGCTCTGAAACGAGTTTCTAAGAGCACGATGTGCATGAAAATCATGTTTTGACACTAGAGGCTCCGTAATAGGGACTTGCATTTTGAAAGCTTGTTGTGCCTCCAAACATCGATTTTGATGTTCCAAAATTGCGGCTTTTGAGGCTCAATTTCTCAAACAGGTTTCTAAGAGCACAATTTGCATCAAAATTAAATTTTGATGCTACTAGCTCTAGAATCGGGGCTTGTATCTTGAAACCTTGTTGTGCCTCAAAACATTGATTTTTGATGCTTTGAATCGGGGGCTTTTAATGCACAAGTTTCGAATGAGGTTTTAAGAGCACGATGTGTGCCAAAATCAGATTTTGACGCTGTTGACTCTATAATTGGGACTTGCATCTTGAAACATTGTTGTGACTCCAGAAATTGATTTTGATGCTCCAAAACTAGGGCTTTTGAGGCACAATTTCTAAAACAGGGTACTAAGGGCACAATGTGCATCAAACTTGAATTTTGATGCTATTGACTCTAGAATCGGGACTTGCATCTTCAAACCTTGTTGTGCCTCCAAACATTGATTTTGATCCTCCAAAACTGAGTCTTTCGAAGCACAAGCTCTGAAATGAGCTTATCAAAGAATGATGTTCATAAAAATGGAATTTTAACGCTACTAGTTCTGGAATAGGGACTTGTTTCTTGAAACCTTGTTGTGCCTCAAAACATTGATTTTGATGTGCCAAAATCAGGGGTTTTTAAGGCACAATCTCCGAAATGAGGTTCTAAGAGCATGATGTACATCAAAATTGCATTTTGACTCTACCCACTCTGGAATTGGGACTTGTGTCTTGAAACCTTGTGGTGACTCCAAACACTAATTTTATGTTCCAAAAATGTGCCTTTAAACATTGATTTGGGTGTTTTGGAATTGGTGCTTTGGAGCCACATGCTCCGTAATGAGTTTGTGAGAGCACGATGTGCATTAAAATCACGTTTTGACACTACAGGCTCTAGAATAGGGACTTGCGTCTCGAAAGCTTGTTGTGCCTACAAAGACCAATTTTCATGCTTTGAAACCGATGATTTTGAGGCATAAGCTCCCAAACAAGGTTCTAAGAGCACGATGTGCATCAAAATCAAAGTTTGATGCTATCGGCTCTAGAATCAGGACTTGCATCTTGAAACCTTGTTGTGCCTCCAAACATCGATTTTGATGCTCCAAAATTGGGGCTTTTGAGGCACAATTTCTGAAACAGGGTTCTAAGAGCACAATGTGCATCAAACTTAAATTTTGATGCTACTTGCTTTAGTATCGGGGCTTGCATCTTGAAACTTTCTTGAGCCTCAAAACATTGCTTCTGATGCTCTGAATCTAGGGCTTTTGAGGCACAAGCTTCAAATGAGGTTTTAAGAGCATGATGTGCGCCAAAATCAGATTTTGATGCTATTGTCTCTATAGTCGGGACTTGCATCTTGAAACTTTGTTGTGACTCCAAAAATCAATTTTGATGCTCCAAAACTGGGGCTTTTGAGGTACAATTTCTAAAACAGGGTTCTAAGGGCACAATGTGCAGCAAACTTGAATTTTTATGCTACTAGCTCTAGAATAGGGGCTTGCATCTTGAATCCTTGTTGTGCCTCAAAACACTAATTTTGATGATCCAAAACTAGGGCTTTTGAGACACAAGCTTTGAAATGAGGTTCTAAGAGCACGATGTGCACCAAAATCAGATTTTGATGCTATTGACTCTAGAATTAGGACTCGCATCTTGAAACCTTGTTGTGCCTCCAAACATTGATTTTGATGCTCCAAAACTGAGTCTTTCGAGGCACAAGCTCTGAAATGAGATTCTCAAAGAATGATGTGTGTCAAAATGGAATTTTGATGCTACTGGCTCCAGAATAGGGACTTGTTTCTTGAAACGTTGTTGTTCCTCAAAACATTGATTTTGATGTACCAAAATCAGGGGTTTCAAAGCACAATCTCTGAAATGAGGTTCTAAGAGTATGATGTACATCAAAATTGCATTTTAACTCTACCCACTCTAGAATTGGGACTTGCATCTTGAAACCTTGTTGTGCCTCCAAACATCGATTTTGATGCTCCAAAATTGGGACTTTTGAGGCACAGTTTCTGAAACATGGTTCTAAGAGCACAATGTGCATCAAAATTAATTTTTGATGCTACTGGCTCTAGAATCGGGGTTTGCATCTGGAAACCTTGTTGTGCCTCAAAACATTGATTCTGATGCTCTAAATCTGGGGCTTTTGAGGCATAAGCTTCGAATGAGGTTTTAAGAGCACGATGTGCTCCAAAATCAGATTTTGATGCTATTGTCTCTATAATTGGAACTTGCATCTTGAAACTTTGTTGTGACTCCAAAAATCAATTTTGATGCTCCAAAACTGGGGCTTTTGAGACATAATTTCTAAATAGGGTTCTCAGGGCACAATGTGCATCAAACATGAATTTTGACGCTACTGGCTTTAAAATAGGGGCTTGCATCTTGAGACCTTGTTGTGCCTCAAAACACTGATTTTGATGATTCAAAACTAGGGATTTTCAGGCGCAAGCTTCGAAATGAGGTTCTAAGAGCACGATGTGCACCAAAATCAGATTTTGATGCTATTGACTCTAGAATCGGGAGTTCTATCTTGAAACATTGTTGTGCCTCCAAACATGGAATTTTGATGCTACTGCCTCCGGAATAGGGACTTGTTTCTTGAAACCTTGTTGTGCCTCAAAACATTGATTTTGATGTGCCAAAATCAAGGCTTTCAAGGGAGAATCTCTGAATTGAGGTTCTAAGAGCATGATGTACATTGACTTGGGTGTTTTGAAATTGGTGCTGTCAAGGCACATGCTCCGAGACGAGTTTTTAAGAGCACGATGTGCATCAAAATCATGTTTTGCCACTACAGGCTCCGAAATAGGGACTTGCATCTTGAAAGTGTATTGTGCCTCCAAACACCAATTTTGATGCTTTGAAACCGATGATTTTGAGGCATAAGCTCCAAAAAAAGGTTCTAAGAGCACGATGTTCATTAAAATCAAATTTTGACACTACCGGGTCTAGAATAAACACTTGCATCTTGAAACCTTGTTGTGCCTCCAAATATCGATTTTGATGGTCCAAAATTGGGGCTTTTGAGGCACAATTTCTAAAACAAGGTTCTAAAAGCACAATGTGCATCAAAATTAAATTTTGATCCTACTCGCTCTAGAATTGGGGCTTGCATCTTGAAACCTTATTGTGCCTCAAAACATTGATTCTGATGTTCTAAATCTGCGGCTTTTGAGGCACAATCTTCGAATGAGAGTTTAAGAGCATGATGTGCGCCGATATCAGATTTTGACGCTATTGACTCTATAATCGGGACTTGCATCTTGAAACTTTGTTGTGACTCCAAAAATTGATTTTGATGCTCCAAAACTAGGGCTTTGGAGGCACAATTTGTAAAACAGGGTTCTAAGGGCACGATGTGCACCAAAATCAAATCTTGATGCTATTGTATTTTGACTCTACCCACTCTGGAATTGGGACTTGTGTTTTGAAACCTTGTTGTGACTCCAAACACTAATTTTAATGTTCCAAAAATGAGGTTCTAGGGAACACAGTGTTTGTCAAAATCGTGTTTTGATGCTATTAGCTTGAGAATTGGGACTTGTGTCTTGAAACCTTCTTGTTCCTTTAAACATTGATTTGGGTGTTTTGAAAGTGGAGATTTCGAGCCAC
>NC_081410.1:279662618-279717618 GCF_030272615.1 Cryptomeria japonica | reverse complement strand
TTAACACATGGATGGGATCCTATCAAGGCAAGGCTCTACAACTTTAGTACAATCTTCTCAACATCTCCAAGACCATCTCTTACTCAATTAGGGGTATCTTGCTACAAAAAACTCCATGCTACCCCCAAGAGTTATAAATCATTTCCACACTAGTTTTGGGTCATACAAAACTCCCCAAGTTCAAACAAAGCGCCATTGGAAAGAGTACATACTCATTCCTTAAGAAACTCACTCAATTAGGCCTAGTTGCTTGTAGCCCTATTTAGTAGGTAAAGGGACCTTAAGTTCATATTTTCCCAAACACCTTAGTTATGGATTCAAATACCCTTTTGGAAGTTATACAATTTCCCAAAAGGAAGGGTCAACGGCTGGAAAATAAAGGTCTTTGCTAATAGGAATTTGACTGTCCTAGAAGGGCTAATTAGGTCTCTTTTGTGAAGCAATTATGCTTCAATGAATGAACTAGTGGGTTACAATCCCATGGGAATTTTGGGAAATATAAATCAATAGGGATTCTAGGGTTACACTCTTGGAAGCATCGCCATTTGTACACAAGGTGATTTTGTTTGTTCAAGGTCTAGGTAGCCATATAGAGATGTCTACCTAGGGTCGCTTCAAACACTTGTCTCCCTTGCTCCTTTTTCTAAACATTCTTTTAAACCTATAATAAATTGACCATACTTTCATTTCACCAAATCCCATGAGCCTCAGATTGGTAAAGTGCAAGATATGGTCATGAATGAGGAAAAACCCAAGGTAAACCCTAGTTTTCCAAGTACCTACAACAAAACTTGAAAATCAGGAACAACACACACAATCAAGGCTCCAAATCAAAACCAAAATAGATTTATCTTTCCTCTCAAATCAATTCACATCATTGGGAATGGATCCCAATCCGTATAGAACCGTACCACGGACCAAAACACCAGAATTGTAGGAAAACTTAGAATTTTATTAGTTTGTTTGCATTAGAATTCTTCTCCGTACAATCACCCCTTGGAAATTGGATCCTTGAGGTGTATATACCATTCCTCAAATACTCTCAACCAAAAATCAAGAGGTTAGAGCCATTGGAGAAGTTTCAAATTACAAAATGCAAAAAGTTCATAGAAGTTGCTCATGACAATTTTTGACAACTTTTGCAAAAGTTGTCAAAATGTCATCTTTCACCTCCTAATGCCTTGGGTCAAGTTAAAACTCTCCTAAAACATCGTAAAACACTCAAAAACAACATATTGGATTGCCTATTGTTCAAAATTCCTAATTGGCTCATAGAAATGCCAAAATAGGAGTTAGGCTCACAAGATGGGGTTCATTATTACAAACATATAATGCATGATTAAAAACCTATATAAAAGATCCTAAAGACATTATTAATGCCTTATCCTCCCTTATCAAATTCTGACATGTCATCTTGAAGGGTTTTATGAGGTGCTCCTGCACCATACTCCCTGAAAGAATAAATCTCAAGTCCACTTGAGATGAGAGTCTACAGGTCTGCACCATGATCTTTGATCTATTGCTCTATCATCCAGACTGCTTCAGTATCAGTTTGTCCTTTCCAAGCCACCAAATACTCCATGTAAACTTTATTCCTAGTTCACTTGGCAACTTTAGTATCTAGAACCTTATGCAACTTTGGTGGTTCATGTTTAGGAATGTCATCATCAGCGATATCCTACATTGTGTCTTCGCCTGCATCAACACTACACTTATAGAGAGTTAAGTCATGAACATTGAAAATAGGTGACAAACCAAGATCAGATGGTAGTTGAATTTCATAGGCATTTGAACCACATTTCTTCAAGATTTGGCAAGGGCCAATCTTTCTTTGCATTATCTTTGTGTATCTTCCTTTTGGAAGTCTTTCCTTCTTCAAGTGAACCCACACCAAGTGTCCTACATCAAATTGAACATCTCTCTTCTTTTTGACAGCATGATCTTTATATCTCTCTACAAATTATTGAAGATGAGTCTTCACTTGGTCATGGATCTCTTGTATAGAAGTAGCAAAGTTTTCTCCATCTACACTAATGGGTTCTCCTTGAGGTATCTCTCTCAACTCCAGCACACCCCTTGGGTGGATGCCATAGACAATCTGAAAAGGTGACTTACCGGTACTCCTATTCACTATATCACTATAGGAGAATTCTGCCTGAGATAGTATACTATCCCACCTTTCTCCATGTTGTCTAGTCAAACACCTTAAGAGATTCTCTAGTGATTTGTTTACAACTTCAATTTGACCATCTATTTTGGGATGGTAGGCTGAGGAGAAGGATAAATTTGTACCAAGTTTCTCCCAAAGGGTCCTCCAAAAGTGACCAACAAATTTTACATCCCTATCAGAGACTATGGTTAAAGGTAAGCCATGTATCTAGACAATCTCCTTAAAGAACAAATTTGCTACATAAGAAGCATCACAAGTTTTTTTGCATGGCAAGAAATGTGTCATCTTACTGAACCTATCTACCACTACAAAAACACTATCATATCCTTTCCGTGTCCTAGGCAATCCTAAAACAAAATCCATACTTATACTTTCCCATGGTCTTGAAGGTATGAGTAAAGGCTGGTATAAACCTACATTGGTGGACTTTCCTTTTGCCTTTTGGTAGATCACACATGTCTCCACAAATCTCCTGACATTTGTCTATTTTTTGGGCCAAAAATAGTGTCTTTTTACCAAATCTAATGTGTTGTCAAGACCAAAATGTCCTACCATTGCTCCACAATGTTTTTCCTTAATGATATTCAGTCTCATAGAGCATTTGGGTATGCATAGTTGTGCACCTTTAAACAATAATATATTTTGAATCAAAAATTCAGAATACTCAACATGAAACCGTTCATCAAATGAAGTACATACCTTGTAGGCCTCTCCAAAATCTTCATCCTCTTCACACATGGTTTTCAAAGAGTCTATTCCAACACTCTCCAACTGAATTTGATTTGCAGTTAGGACTCTTCTGCTCAAAGCATTTGCCACCTTAATTCTTGACTCCTTTCTTGTGCTTAATAATGAAAGTGAAAGCTTGTAGGGTCTCTACCCATTTCATGTGTCGGTGATTCAACTTATCTTGACTGTTTATGAAGCTAAGGGCCTAATTGTTTGTGAAAACTATGAACTCTTTTGGTAGCAAGTAGTGTCTCCATTTTTTCAATGATTGGACTAGAGCATACATATTTAGGTCATAAGATGAGTATCTTCTCTTTGCCTCATTCAACTTCTCACTGAAGAAATCAATTGGTCTTCCTTCTTGAATGAGTACTGCTCCAATGGCCATGTGACTAGCATCACATGAAAGATCTTGTTGAAGTCAGGTAGGGCAAGGGCCGGTTGTTTTGCAGCTTTTCTTTTCAATGTTTCAAAATAATTATCTGCTTCTTCTATCCAACTAAACGTGCACTTTTGTCCTCCCTTTATTGTATCAAGCATAGGGGCATAGATTTGAATAAAGCCTCTTATAAAATTCCTATAGAAGGTAGCTGAGCCATGGAAACTCCTAACATCATTCATTGTCCTAGGTGTAGGCCAAGACAATATGGCACTTACCTTTTCTTGATCCATTTTCAATTCACCATATGAGATCACAAATCCCAAGTAAATGATCTCTTCCTACATAAAGAAACACTTTTCTAAGTTGATCATTAATTGTTCTTCATATAATCTCCTTAGGACCACGTCTACATGCTTTAGATGTTCTCCTTTGGTTTGATTGAAAACTAGAATGTCATCTAGGTAGACTATAACAAATTTCCCTATGAAATCCCTCAAGACTTCATTCATTAACCTCATTTTTTTTAAAGGCAATTTTCCATTCATCTCCCGACCTAATCCTAATCTGATGATAGCCACTTTTTAAATCATTTTTTGTAAAATATCTAGCAAACCCCCAAACAATCTAACAAATCCTCAATCCTAGGCATGTGAGACCTATACCTGATAGTAATCTTATTGATAGCTCTTGAATCGGTGCAAAGCCTCCAAGTGCCTTCCTTTTTGGGTGCCAAGACTGTAGGGACTACACATGGGCTCAAACTTTTTCCAACCAATCCAAATTCCAACAATTCTTCAACCTATTTTGCCATCTCAACATTCTAATCTGGTGTGAGCTTGTATGATGCTTTATTAGGCAATGTGGATCCAGGTATAAGGTCTATACAATGGTTTATGTCCCTCATGGGAGGTAGTGACCTTCGCATGCCATTAGAGATGACACCCTTGTATTTCTCTAGTAGCTACTACACTACAGGGTGAATCAACCTCAATTGTCCTCTTTCTTATCCTCAGACCTCTCCACCTTTGTTACTATTGGAATAGGGATAAGAGCACAATAGATCATGCCTTCATTTTCCATTTTCTTCATGAATTTCTTCCCTTCTAATATCAACACCTTGGCTTCCTTTTGTTTTTTTTCCTCCTCACTCTCCATTAAAGGTAGCAACTCAATTACCTTACCATCCTTGGTAATGGAATATGTATTTCTAGCACCATCATGTTGTGCCTTGAAATCAAACTGCCATGGTCTCCCAAATAGGAGATGGCAAGCATCCATATTTTCAATGTCAAACATCAACTTACAATAGCTTGTTGTCCTTGTGTGAGCCATGAGACCTTGTAGGGGCAAGGGTGAGGTAGTCTCCTCAATTTTAGTTTCTCCACCATCTCTAGAGACACAAAGTTCTTAGTTGAACCGGAATCTATTAGGACCTTGCAGACCTTTCCACTTTCTTTGCAAGTGGTCTTGAGTAGAGACTTCCTCTGTGGGGGTTCTCTATTAGACATCTTCATAGTGGTTACTACTCTTCTGATCATCAAGGCTTGACCTCTTTCAGGGTATCCATAACTGTCAGGGGTATTGATACTTTGGTATGTGTTTTCACTTGCCACACTTTGGCAGTCATCCTCTAAGACCAAGTTACTTCTTCTTTCTCCTATGGAACTAGTAGGCTTCTCTGGGAATCTATTAGCCATGTGTCCTTCTTGATTGCAGTTATAACATCTGATTAGACCTCTACCTTGAGATCTCCCTCTGAATGGTGGTCTTCTTCCTTTGAAGTTATCTCTCTGATTGTATCCTCCACTATTATTGGAACTGCTCTCTCCTTTAGTACCTTCTTGAATGGTTTCACTTTGATTTCCAAAGCCATTTCCTTTGCTTCTGAAAAAAATTCTTCCACCCCTCTGTTGTCTTCCTCTTCCTTTATTATTCTGCTCTTGTCTCCTTTTGATCTTCTCTTCCACCTTGATAGCAAGTTGATGGCATCTACCAATGATACCCAGGCTAAGAAGGTTCAATTCTTCTTGAATGTTGTACCTTAATCCATTCAAGTACCAAGAAACTTCCTCACTCTCTTCCTCTTAAGTTTTTGACTTCATGCATAGACTTTGGAACTCCTCTATATATTAGTTCACATCCATCTCTTTCTTCTTGAGATTTTGTCTCCTCTTATGGAGTTGTATTTCATAGTATTTGGGTACATAGGCCTCTTTGATTAAGGCAATCATCCTCTTCTAAGAAAAAATCTTTGGCTTATTGTCCTTCTCTCTTTCCTCTTGGACAAAGTTCCACCAAGTTAGGGTTGCTCCGTTCAACTTGGACTTCACAATCTTCACCTTCTGGTGTCCTGGAATGTCTTCACACTCAAAGAAACTAGACAGGGAGTCTATCCAATCCACCACAACATCTAGTTTCATCTTCCCAATGAAATTTGACAAATCAATCTTTTGCTCCATGGTTCTCCTCTCTATGGATTTGAGGGCATTAAGGAAGTGCCTTTGGTCAGGAGGAATCACCCCTTCCTCCAACATAGGGATCTCATCCTCATGCCCTTCATCACAACTACTAGTGCCTCCATCTTCCTTTCCATCTACACTACCTCTCAACCTTTCTAGCTCCCTCTGCATTGCCTTGCAAGCAATGGCTTGCTCTCTTACAATCTTTACCAATTCCATGTTGGTGATTGGTCCTCTAGGGACCTCTTCTTCTTGTCCCTCTGAAATCTCTCAATTTTCTATCTCCTTACCAAAGTCGTTACTAGCTCTAATACCACTTGATGCAGAGCCCTCCTTGTTACCTTCCAAACACCTCCAAATGTATGACACTAACCCCTTAACACATGGATGGGATCCTATCAAGGCAAGGCTCTATAACTTTAGTACAATCTTCTCAACATCTCCAAGACCCTCTCTTACTAAATTAGGGGTATCTTGCTACAACACACTCCATGGTACCCCAAAGGGTTACAAATCATTTCCACACTATTTTTGGGTCATACAAAACTCCCCAAGCTCAAACAAAGCACCACTGGCAAGAGTACATACTCATTCCTTAAGAAACTCACTCAATTAGGCCTAGTTGCTTGTAGCCCTATTTAGTGGGTAAAGGGACATTAAGTTCATATTTTCCCAAACACCTTAGTAAAAAAATTATGGATTCAAATACCCTTTTGGAAGTTATACAATTTACCAAAAGGAAGGGTCAAGGGCTAGAAAATAAAGGTCTTTGCCGGTAGGAATTTGACTATCCTAGAAGGGCTAATTAGGTCTCTTTTGTGAAGCAACTAGGCTTCGATGAATCAACCAGTGGGTTACAATACCATGGGAATTTTGGGAAACATAAATCATTAGGGATTCTAGGGTTACACTCTTGGAAGCATAACCATTTTCACACAAGGTGGTTTTGTTTGTTCAAGGTCTAAGTAGCCACATAGAGATGTCTACCTAGGGTCGCTTCAAACACTTCTCTCCCTTGCTCCCCCTACAAAAAACTCTTGGAAATATAAAATAAATTTACCATAATTGCCTTTCACCAAATCCCATGAGCCTCAGATTGGTAAAGTGCAAGATATGGCCATGAATGAGGAAAAACCCAAGGTAAACCCTGATTTTCCAGGCACCTACAAAAAAACTTGAATATCAAGAACAACACACACAATCAAGGACTCAAATAAAAATCAAAACAGATTCAAATTTCCTCTCAAATCAATTCACATCATTGGGAATGGATCCCAATCCATACAGAACCGTACCACGGACCAAAACTCCAGAATTGCATGAAAACTCATAATTTTATTAGTTTGTTTGCATCAAAATTATTCTCCTTACAATCACCCCTTGGAAATTGGATCCTATAGATTTATATACCATTCCTCAACTACTCTCAACTATAAATAAAGAGGTTAGAGTAGTTGGAGAAGTTTCAAATTATAAAATGCAAAAAGTGCATAAAAGTTGCTCATGACAACTTTTGCAAAAGTTGTCAAAATGTCATCTTTCACCTCCTAATGCCTTGGGTCAAGTTCAACCCCTCCTAAAACATCTTAAAACACTCAAAACCAACATATTGGATCCCCTATTATCCAAAAGTCCTAATTGTCTCATAGAATTTCCAAAATAGGAGTTTGGCTCACAAGATAGGGTTCGTTATTACAAACATATAATGCATGATTGAAAACCTATATAAAACATCCTAAAGACATTATTAATGCCTTATCCTCCCTTATCAAAGTCTGACATGTCATCTTGAAGGGTTTGATGAGGTGCTCCTGCACCAACCTCTTACTAGAAGTCATAGTCATTAACACTCTACGTACAACACTTGAATGAGCTCCTTGACTTGTGGTATCAATAAGGTTCAATGCATCTTGCAAATTTTTAACTATTTTTTCTTTTACATGACCTCGTAAGATTTTTCTATTATCGACACCCAACAACTCCAAAATAGGAGTCATTTCTCTTTTCCTAAATAACTTTATATAGAATTGTGCTCTCCCAACCATAGATTTTTTTTTTAAATATTCCCCCCACATGTTTTTGCAATGCATATTAATTGTGCTCTCAAGTACCATTTGTTCAGATGAAATTTGACTAAAAAGAGAATCCTCATTCATCTCCATCAAATTTCTCATGACAGAAGAAAAATTTGTACCTTGACTAGTACTAATTTCTTCTGCTACTTCAATTGCATCATCTTCAACATCAACAGGTTGCTCTTGATTACGTTTTGTATGACCTTTCTTTGAATCATCCCTTATACGATCATATTTTTTTGCTCTATTTCATTTATTCCCCATTACACAAAGTATTGAAATTTTCTTTCCTAAAATTGCAAGTGAATACTCCTTAAGAAAAAAATCAAATCCTTTGCAAAAAGTCACCTACTCGATAAAAAATCACCTCCTTCAAAAAAATCACCCCCTTCCTTGAAAAAAATCAACTTCCTAGATAAAAAATTGAAGATTTCATGAATTGTTTTTTGTTTTTTGTTTTTAAAAAATTAAAAAATACCTCATTAATATATGAGGGAAAGGGTGGGGAAGTGAGTGGTTGCTTCCCTACACGACCACTTGCAAAGGGTCCCATTGCTTGGGGGACCCGATCAAGTAGGACTCGACCAATTCCCACTTGGTTGAGGCTACCTACGTGGCATCCCACATGGCAGCCTACTCAACAAAAACCCCCCAAGTTGTAGAACTTTCAAGTTCTGCTAAGAATTTGACCATCCAATTTTATTTTATTTTAAAAACTACAAATACCCTTTTCGAGAGCACAGAGTGAGGAATGTTGACATATATGTTTTATAGAATTTCAATTAGAATTAGTATATTAAAATTACAAAATACTACAAGTAGGTATATTAACATTTGAGAAGACTCTGATTCAAAAAGACAAAAAAAATAGTAAATCATATCAAAAAATTTAAAAATTATATATAACACTAGAGGAGAGAATCTTCTTCAATAATATATAATTTTTGGGGGGATTGCTATAGTTTTGATAGGGAAAATTTGGTGGGAGATGAAAAACTGTCGATTTTGGGAAACTTTGACTTTGAATTGTTATAATGGTGAAAATATACATCAAAATTAGATTTATTTATTTTTCTACACTGGCTATGGATGTCATCTAAAACATATTTCAAAATCAGAGGAAAACAAGATTATTTACATATAGTTTTGTGGTGGGAGGTGAAACCCCTGATTTGCAGTATTTTTCAATAATTGAAAAAATGACTTTAATAATTAAAAAAACATATCAATTCTTGTTCCAAGTGTTTTTAAAAAATAATAGGTATAAACTTCATCCAGTTATACACATTTCATCAGTTTACATCATCTTCAAATATCAAATAGAAATATCACTTTTGTGCGATTGAAGTTGAATTGTTTTGTTGTTGTTAGCCTTTTCCTTTATAAAACTGAGACACAAGTTTGTACTTTTACCCCATCCAAATATACAATAACAAACTTACATAAGAATTTCTTCAATACCTCATTCATCAGGCTCATGAAAGTACTTGGTGAATTAGTTAACACAAAAGGAATCACCAACCATTCATACAATCCTTCATTTGTCTTGAATGTTGTCTTCCACTCATCTCCTTCTCTGATCGTAATATGATGATATCCACTCTTCAAATCTATCTTTCTAAAGTATTTGGCTCCACTCAAACAATCCAGTATGTCATCCATCCTAGGCAAAGGAAACTGGTATTTCACTAAAATCTTGTTTATTGCTCTGGAATCAGTACACATTCTCCACTCTTCATTCTTCTTAGGTGCTAATATTGTTGGTATTGCACGAGGGCTCAGACTTTCTTTGATCAAACCTTTCTTCAACAGCTCCTACACTTGTCTATTCGGTTCTTCATTCTCTGTTGATTTTATCCAGTGTCCAACTTTGTTATACAAACTAGCTCCATGAACCAAGTCCATGCAATGACTGATACTTCTCATAGGTGACAATCCATCAAGTACATTATCTGAAATGATGTCTTCATATTTTGTTAGCAAATCTTTTATCTCTTCTAGTTGTTCCTCTTCATGCTCTGAATTCTAAGTCTTTTTAGGAATTAATGCAAAACACACATTCTCATGTCTCAATCCATCCAAGAATTTCCTTCCATCTACGAAACAAGTTCTAGCATTCATACAGACTTCATTCGTCAAAGGTTCCTCCAAGGGAAACAAGGTTTTCTTCATCCCATTGGCCACAATAGTGTATGTATTCTTCCTCCCATCATGTATCGCCTATCTATCAAACTGCCTAGGTCTACCCAACAAAAGATGACAAATATGCATAGACATAATATCACACAAGACTTCATCATGATAATTCCCAATTTTTAATTTAACCAAACATTGCTCACTTACTAACAACTTATTTTCATCCTAAATCAATGCTATCTGATAAGGCTTAGGGTGTTTCAATCTCTCCAAATTCAAGTTATTCACCATCTCTTCTGAAATAAGATTATCTAAACTACCACTATCAATAACGAGTTTATAGAGGTTATTGGATACCTTACATCTAGTCTTGAACAAATTCTTCCTCTGCAAGGGCTCTTCATCTCTCCTGGTATGACACAAATCTCTCTTCATCATCAACAGTTCTCCATCTTCTAGTTTATTGGTTGATCTAGTGGGGTTTTCTTCCACCACTACTACTCTTTCTATATTCACTGTCTTCTTACACTCGAAAGCATGATGTCCTTCTCCTCCACACTCATAGAAAGTTCCTCTAAATGTTCTCTTGTCTTGTCTTCCAAAATTCCCATTTGGGTAGCCATCTGGTACTCTCCTCCAATAGAAATTTCTATCATCCTTCTAGTATAAATTACCTTCTTTTCTTACTTCCTTGTCCTTGTTTTGATCTATACACATTCCTCTACATCTAGTATATCCTCTTCATCTTTGAAATCTTCCTTCGGAGAACCTTTCACCTCTACCTCTCTGCCTTTGCTCATGTCTTTTGTTTAGCTTCTCTTTTACCTTTTAGGCATACTCATAAGCCTCTTCAACACAGTGTAATTTGATCAAACTAAGCTCATCTTGTATAGATACCCACAATCCATTCAAATATCTTTCAAATTGTTCAACTTCATCATCAACATGTAAAATGCTTCGGTGTATTCCTTCACACTAGATTCCTTCTATCTCAAATTTTACAACTTCTGAAACAGATTCACTTGATAATCAACTAGCATAAATTTTGATTTCAACTTAGCGACCATCTGATCCCATGTCTTGATCTTCTCTTTACCTCTTTGTTGTGTATCAACCTGAAAATGTTCTCACCAAAGAGATTAATGGCCTTTCAACTAGGTACAGACATATTTCACCTTCCTTTCTTCTACAGTGTTTTCAAAATTAAAATATTTCTCCATCTCCGAGATCCAATCCATCAATTCATCTAAATCCAACTTTCCATCATATTCTAGTGGGGTAAAATGAGGTTTAATATTCACTCTACTCAAAACCCTCAAAAACCTTTCCTCATCTGGATCAACCATCGATGGGTTTACTTGTTATATTGGGGCTTCTTCTACTTTATCTTCACTTGCATCTTCAATGTGTCAGCCTCTTTTCTGGGTTGTCTCCACAACTTCCAATCGTGCTACTATCCGTCGCAACATTTCCATCACAATAGGGTCTGCATTCCCATGTGCTCCACCATTCCTAGTTCCTCTTCGCACCATCGTTTATGCCAGTCCTCTGCAGCTGCCAGTCAGATCCACAGTCTGCCACCCTATAAAAAAAATCTGAGGACACGCAACCTCCAAAATCAAAACTCACTCTGATACCACTTGAAGTAGTCACCGATTAGGAGGGACCTCAAAGAGATCAATCTGGACCGGTCAGCAAGATTAAACACAACGCAAACACAAAGATATGATGGAGGCAATGCAAAGAGGATTGTTTTATTTCATGAAAACTAATTACAACCAGGTTCCAAAAACTGACTCACAGGCCTGCTAAAACATACTCAAAATACAGAATAGGTCACAATGAGGACCTTCAATTTTAAGATCTATCTTCTACGCTCATTCTAACTACTTTCTTGAATTATAATGCTCAATTACAATGATTTATATGATCCAAGGGGATTTGATTGGCCCAAAAAGTGATCAAACCTCGAAGAACAAGACCTAACATGCAAAACCAACAAGGTCGGCCTCTGCCAAAGAAATTCCTTCAAATAATCCAAAGGATGAAGTATAGATTGTGACAAAAGGTTGGCTACATGCCAAGAAACATCAGAATCAATGTTCAAGGCTTCACAAGCTACAAAAGGGGTCTGGAAGATCACCAATGCAAATAGGTCCAGGTAACGGGTAACAGGAAACTATCATGGAAACCAATAGGGATAACTTGCCGAAAAAAGATCCAAATGCTTCGTGGTTTGGGAATAAGGAAGATGATCAAGTTTTCAAGTATAGTTGAGCTCCATAGGATTCGATGAGAAAAATCCAAGACACATAGAAAGAAATTTTGAAACTGCAAACAAAAAGAAAAATATAAAGGAAAATAGTTTTGGTTGATGCAAGATTGCTTTGAACTGGGGATGCTCCTGCATCAAATTTGAACTTGTTGATATACCATTTTTGGCCAAATCTTCTTTTATCTCAATATTTCAATATGATTGTATATGTCTAAAATTAATTAAATTAATATTTAATTAATTTAACCTTTCTACATAATTAATTAATTTAATTATGTTTATCCTTATTCCTCTCAAAATTAATTAAATCAAATTTAAATAATTTTATCACTATAGCCCAATAATTAATTTGTCAATAAATTAATTATTTTTCTCATTCTTCTAATGTCTCTTCAAATCATTGATTCTTCTAAATTATTCTTAGTTAATTAATTCTAATTAATTAACTCAATCATGTGATTCCTACAAATCATTTCTTCTAATCCTCACTTAGCCTAATTAATTCTTTTATAAGCTTGATTAACAATATCCCTTGATTTTGTATTCCTCCACTCATTCTCTCTTCTCTTATCACATCATCCTAACTTATCCACTTGCATCCTAATTTTTCATTAATCCACTTAATCACTTTGATTAGGAGGAAGTCAACCATTTGCCATAAATGGTTTGTCCCCTTCACCTTCCAAACCTTAAATGCACCTACTTTGGTCATGTCAAAGGATTTCAATTTTTTTGCACATTCCCATTTCCTCTTTTTCCCAAGGAATTTTTAATTCCTTTTATTCTTTCAATCTTCCTATGGATCTCTTCCCCATGCCCCTAGAGGAATGTGGAGACAAGAAATTCCTTTATGGAAAATCTCTTGGTCTCCACTCTATGTCCTCTCAATCCTTCCCATCAATTTTATTCAATCTACACCCCACATTTCAAATTAATCTTGGCCTTCCATTTTGACCTTCTCCAATCTATAAATTGAATTTTGTCAACCAATCTCAATCAAATCATTTATCACATTGGTCATTTATCAATCCAAAATCAAATCAAATCGAGTCAATTATCTTTCAAGACCTAATTCGCCTTCTAGGGTTTCATGATTTAGTCATTTAACCTTGCTTATCATTTTCTTCCTTTAGGATTAATAAATTATTTATTTATCCTAAAGTCTTCTCATTGCAATTAAATGTTTAATTTAATTGGCTAATTATTCCTCTTTTGTGAATTAATTAATAAATGACACATTATTAATTAATTTACCTAATTTCCTAAAATTCCCTCTTTGTGAATTATTAATAAATGAGAAATTATTAATTAATTCACTAAATTCCTAATTTCATCATTTCTAATTCTTAATTTCCTAATTTTCTAAATTTCATCAATTTCTAATTTCCACCTATTTTCTAATTTCCTATTTTCAATTTCTACCTAATTAAATTGTCTCTAGTTCTCCCTATTTTTGTGCTTCGGTGGAAGCATGAATTTCTCATGCGTCATACTCTTGGCATAGCAAGATGTCATAAGCTTTTAGTCCTCTAACCATTGCATTGGAAATATGTCATAATTCATGACATAGAAGGTGTCATAACCTTCCTCTTTCCACTCAATTGTGCCATTTTTGAAATCAATTGCCAAAATATCAATGTCATGCTAATCTTGTCTTTTCTCCAATTCTTCTATAAATTGGATGATCTTCATCAATCAAGGCTAATAATTAATAATTAATAATTGGTAATTCCTATCAGACTATCAAACTTATGCTTCTAGTACTCTTGAGCTTTTCATCAATCTTGCTTTCAATTGTATGTGCACTTGTAGGTGAGATCCACAAATCCATTGAAGAGGAAAGAAGAACAATGGAGCTGCATGGAAGGAGCATTCAATTCTACATTTGGTTTGCATAATCTTTCACTTTGAATGCTTTGTTTTCATATCACTATTGAGTGTGCTTAGGATTAGGTTCATTTGCAATAAGTGCTCTCGTGATTGAGTTATCATGTCTAGTGTTTTGTTTCTATTGTTTTGATAATTTCCTATTTCCTATGCTACATTAATTGGTGAACCCGACGTGAATACTAACCTTCTAACCCCTTTACTGTGTTTTGGAGTGCTTCTAAATTGATTTTGCAGGTCAAAAACCCAAAAACAGGGCCGTGTAGGGTATTCTGGAGACTTCTGCGCTTGTGTGAAGCATCTTGCACCTGTGTCATGCATCTTGCGCCTGTGTATGCAACATTCTACGCTTGTGTCAGACATCTTGCACCTGTGTCATGAGTTCTGCGCTTGTGTAAAGTCCAGAACAGAGGTGAAAAATGCAGTTTTTACTTGAAATTTTTGGTGTTTTTGCTTTCTATTTTCTGTGCTTTGGATTTTGGTACTAATTATTGGTGCAGGATCTTGGCATACGCATGACAAAGACTACAAATCAAACTACTAACATGTGTTATGCAGAATCGATGGTCAAAGACAACAAATCAAACCTGTAACTTGGGTTTTGCAGGTTGCCTTGGAGAAACAACCAAACTGTGTGTTTGAGATTTTTAATTAGGCACTTAGTGATTTATAAACAGGTGGGAATGAACATTTGTTTTCTCTGATTGTTAAGTATGACATTGGAGTAGGAGAGTATGCTCTCATCCTTCATTGGGTGATTAGAAATCCAGATCTTCGATACCATGCTTCTGTTGTTGATTGTTTGTCTCCTTTAGAGGGCCTGCCTTCCCGACCACTTTGCTTTTGCAAGCAAGTGATAATCGTGAGAAGGGAACAACCCAAAGTGAGTACGGCTAGAATTCCTTGGCATTCTAACTCACTATAAAAAAATACCCGATGAGCGAAAGCTTTGAAGGAAGTGTTACGTGGGAATTGCAGTTACTTGGGAAGTGATGACCCTTGAACTCTTTCTCATATCAACATCTAAGTAGGGCCTCTTGGTCTAAATTGTGCTTGCGCGACTATATTTGTTTGGTATCTTGATGGGCTTAATGTCTCAATCATGCTTGCGTGACATCAAGGAGTAATGCTTAACAGAAATCCTTACTAAATACCTTGTTTTTAGAGGCCAAAAACCCTTATAGTTGCTTGAGAAGGACAAGTTCGGATACTTGGAAGAGATACTAAGTTCGCCATGGGGAGATTCCATGGGGACTGATGCTTGGCTGCCCTGAGAAGTGAGTGACATGGAGGAGAGCCCATGGGGTCAAGCATCTATGTATTCTCCTTGAATCCCATAATGAGTCTACCTCTCAAGTACCTAATGTCTTTGCCTACCATAAGAAATGTGGAAATGAGCATGATTGTCTTGAGTCTAAGTTGTAACATCTTGTATTCTTTGATTGTCAAAAGTTGAATGTTATCCCATTTCAAAAGCAAAACAAATTGATCCAACATAAGATTAAACACAAAAGACATTCATCCAACAAAAATTCAACAAGATTCAAAGATCATATTCCTAAAGCATGGTTATCCAACATTGTTCAAAAACTTGTCTCAACTCTTATGTCACTTACATTTAGGTTCATCCTAGGTTGCATTTTTCAAAGTCATTGTCAAGTATCAAGGTTAGGTTTCACCTAAGTCATACTCCTTTTCATATCAATAAGAGTCATCCATTTGCATGTGTCCTCTTGCATTAAAGTCATACCCTTGTCATACATTGCAAACCCTAGGTCTCTTCATTAAGCTTGGGTCATTATCATATCATATTAGGGTCACTTGCATATTAATTGTCCCTTTGCATATAGTCTCAAAAACTAGGTTTTGTCATACTTGAGTAATCCAAATCTTTGATAAACCCTAAGTCATTGTTAAGAAGTCTAGACCTTATCAAATCTTTTGTCCTTTTGTCATCAATATCATTTCGTCAAACCTAGCTTAGTATCCAAGCATATAGGGGAGACATTGTCATTTTGTCCTTTTGTCACTTGGTCCTTTTGTCCTTTGAGGTCTAGACATCATTTCAATTTCCTAAAGGTCTCTTTTAGATTTGCATTTCAAAAGTTTGTCAAAATCTTCAAAAACACCAAAAACATAGGTTGCATTCTTGCCATAGATTGCATTTTCATCTATTTAGTTTGCATTTAGTTGCATATCATATATTGTCTTTGAAAAATTCCAAAAAAATATTGCATTGCATAGTGACATGTCTATTGCAACAAGGTTCCAAGCACCAATGATGCAACAAAGTTTGACATATCAACCGACAATGCAATCAGATTTTAATCCAAGGCAATCACACTTCTATCCAACCCAACAACAAGGCTATATTGATCAAACTCTTTATGATGAAACAAATGTCCAAATACAAAAACTAGAGGAGAAACTAGCTCAAGAAAATGAGATGTTGGAACAAAGAGTGAAAAACATTGTGAAGAATAGATCACAAACATCCAAAATGCTTCGAAAATTTCCAGGTCAAAATCCAAAGATTGAGCCAATTGATGTAAGATCTCTTCTTGAACGATCAGACATACCCGCTCTCCTCTCCCAGATAGAGATGATGAAACAATTTCAAGAAAAGAGACAACATCAATTTCAACATTATGTGCCTCCACAACAAGAACAAGAAGATGTTTACTATCAATTAGATTTTCAACCAATACAACCAATGGTTCAACCAATTGTCCAACATATTCAACCGACACAACCAATGGTCCAATTTCAACAATATGTCCAACCCACTATACAATGTCAACAAATAGTTCAACCAATCGTGGAATATCAACAAGTTCAATCAACATATCAATGACAACAACTACAATCACAAATTCAGAAACAAAACTTGCAACTTGCACCAAGCCAAAATTTGAACATGTCAAACCAATTGGATCAACATCTAGTTCGAAATCAAAACATGACATCAAACTAGAACCAACTTCTTTCCAAACAAGTTCAAATTCCAGATACAACCATGTCAAAACCTCGAAAGAAAGGTGGCTTTATTGCAATGCTCTTAAGGAAACTACCAAGTGAGTTCTTTGAGGAAGATCAAGATAATACACTTATGTCTAGCAATGCCTCATCCCCCCGCAAACAAATTGACTCTCCAGTGGCATCTATCCCTACACCTTTAGAAGTTTCACAAGAACCTTCCATATTGTCCTCATCAAACAATACACCCAAGGATGCAATTATCCAAGAGCTATCTATAATTGATTGCCAAGATAATCTAATTCATGATGCCCATCCTTGTCATGTTTCAAAAATACAAGACCCAATGCCACCATGCACTTTATTGCCATTACCTATTTTAGAGGACCCCATTCAAAGTCCCTCTTCCTCATGTTGAAGCATTGATTCCTTGCCAAAATCCATCACAAATATTCAAAGTGCATTTCCTTTAGGCCAAAGCATTGATTCCTTGTCAGAATCCTCCATGCATATCCAAAGTCCAACCCCATGTCAAGAGGATAATTTAGAGCACGAAGAAATGAGTCCTAAAGAAGATCAAGATCAAGATTCTAAAACCTTATCATCCCATCCAATTGTTGACCAGGATCCCATGTTCCTAGACACTCACGATGATTCCCCCATTCTTGTCCATCATATCCAAAGTCCTATTGACACTCTATCTCCCGAGCAAGATCAAGATATCCCAGTCCATCCAATCCCAAATGATCCCCTTTCATTCCAAGAACATGATGTCCTTTCAAATCCTGGTTGACATTCCACTTCCTAAACAAGATCAAGATATCCCTTCCATTCTTTCTAACGATCCCATTGAAAGTCAAGAGCAAAGCACCTTTAAAGAAGATTCCAATGATCTTCCTCCTTGTCAAGATCAAAGTATCCTTCCAAATTCATTTCCAACACAAGACCCTATCATCCCTTCAGATCCTCCACAAGATCCACTTGTTCCTCCATCTCCACATCCTAATTCAGCATATCCACTCCAAGAGTGCATTTCTTTTGGTGATCCCATTATTTCTCCCATTCCATCTCTTGAAGAGCCTGTCATTGAACCATGTCCACAACACAATCCTAATCCCCCTCATGATCTTGATCCCCCTCATGATTCTAACATGTCAGTGCAAGATGTTCATGAACCCTCGACATGCATAATGGGTTCTTCCACTTTGGTGCAATCCAATTCACTTCAAGATCTCATTATTTCTCTCATATCACATCCACCTCATAATGAACTCGCGTCTTCTTCCCAAAGAAAAGAGTATCCTACAAGTCAAGATATTCATAAAGGCAAAGGGGTAGACCTTCACAAGCAAGAACCCCTCCATATCGAAGAGTATAATAATGGTCATGGCTACAGAGCTCACACTCAAGGCATTGGTATCCCTTCAAAGTCAAAATCCAAATGTCCACCTTCCCCATCACCGCTTCCATCCATTCTAGGTCCTTATATCCCTTCGTCCTCTATGCAAGGTCAGCAAAGGCACACATCCTTGAGTAAATTTCATCCATCCAAAAGAACTCCATTTCATTCATATCCATCCATGCATTCCTTTCCCCCTCCAAGCAATTTGGATTCCAAGTATAAGCATCATAAGTCTAGCAATCCACATGTATTCAAGGATCAACATGTCCAATATAATCGACATGTCAAAACAAAGAACAATTTGATCTATAAAGAAAAAGAAAAATACAAAAGGCCACAAAGGCCCACTAAGCAAAATAAAGCAAAGTTAAAATCTATATGGGTTCCTAAATCCCTTGTGCAAGCAATGCACTCCAAGGAACCACAAAAGCATGAAAAATCAAAAACCACGTGGGTTCCTAAGTGGCTCCTTGAAGCACAAAAGCCTAAAGAAACATCCAACTTGGCATCCAAAATTGCTATTCCTCCATCCAAACCTTCCAAGTCTATTCCTCCATCACCTTCTTCATCCATTTTGGGCCCTTATGTCCACAAATCCCAAGCTATTCCTTCGTCAAAATCTCAATATCCAAAATACATCTTTCCTCCATCAGTCCATCACCCCTCAAGGTGTGTGCCAATGTCGATCTTGCCAACATTTCCATCCACTCAAGGCCAATTCTTCCAATACCCTATCCATTATCCAATGCATATTTTCCATCCTTCCATCCCTTTGGTCCAATCCTTTGCATAAATCCGTGCCTTAGTTTCATCTCATTTTCCATGTCCTTATCCTACCAACGTCTTTGAGCATACTTTTAAAGGTCATGGTCCATTCTTTTCAAGGCTACTATCCAAACAAAAAGATGCTTGAGTCCTTCTTCCATCCCCTATCATGTGTCCGTCTTCTATTGAAAAAGTCAAAAAGAAATACAAAACAAGAAAAAAAGTGAGAAAAAATAAAGAAAAAGAAAAAAGTAAACAAAAATAATTCGTCCACTGGTGAAAACCTGGCAAACAGGCGCCTTGGGCAAATACCGTGATGAAAACCTGGCAAATAGGCGTCATGCGTAATTTATGAACTTCTTGCACACCACACTTGGGGGCAGGTTTTACTCCTTCATATCCTTTTGTCCTTCATTGTTTCATTGTCCTATCAAACCCCTATCATTACCATTCATATCCTATTGTCCCTCATGTCCATTTCCTCTTTCCACCTTTGATCTTGACAAGGCTGAGGATCATTATGAGCATCATGCATCTTGTTTGCAGCTTTTAGTCTATCATAGCTTTTGGTCATTTATCCATTTGCTTATTACCACCTTTCATCCATATTCCCTACCTTATTGCAACTTTCTGCCACTATCCCTTAGCCAATCCCGACCTTTAGTCCCTATCCCTTATCCATTCTTGGTCTTGCTTATCCTATCCATATCTTATCGCTATCCATACACTCTTTTTGTCCCTTGATCTTGATCTGACATAAGAACATGAAATGCAAAACATATTTTTCAAAAACCTCTTGACATGTCCCTCATGCCGTGTCACTGCTATACATTGTCATATCCAATCTCTTGTCCCATCACACAATAGCTCTTGGAAATTGCATTTGCATTGTCTCCATAATAAAAGGCCTTTGTCTTCCCTCTATCCACCATCATTGCAGCAAGCCTATTTATTCACCTGTCATATTCCTTGCCTTGCTAGACACTGGGGGCAAAAATCATAAAAAGTCAAATAATGTCTTGAAAAAAAAAATCTTCCAAAAACATTTAAAAATGTCCTGAAATAATACAAAAAAATTGAAAAATGTCCTGAAGTAATCCAAAAAAATTGAATAATGTCCTGAAAAAAATCCAAAAAAAAATAAAAATTGAAACCTGTCCTGCAAAAAATCATAAAAAAATCGAAAAATGTCTTGAAAAAAATCCCTAAACATCAAATAAAGTCCTGAAAAAACACAATAAAAAATTGTAAAAACATTTCAAAAACATTAAAATCTGAAAACACGCATTTTGCAATAAAGTATTCCCTTTATGCATCGACAGATCACTGAGCATTCATCCAAAAACACTTGCAATCAATCCAACATTGTGCTTTAATGAAATCATGCTTTAACCAGATGAACTTTTTCAATCAAACCAAACATTCAAACTGATCACAATTGTCATCTCAATCGAATATCAGTATCCAAATCATTTGTCCTTGTTCCTACTATCATGGGTCTTATACAGGGTGTGGTATACTCGAAACCAGACTATGTCCTGTCTTAGACGGGGTATCACATTTCCTGAAACCAGACAGCATGATCATCCTATCAGCACTTTCAACTTTTGACAACGAAGATCAAGATGTTTGTCTGATTTGTTGGAATTTGTGCATCTTATCTTTTTACTGATTTATCTTTGGCTTCAATCATGTTCCTATGTTGTTTGATGATGTCACTGAGTGATTTAGAGTGACCAGGATGGTTCATGATCCTTTTTCTTTTTTGATTGTGATTGTTGCTTGTCTATGATGTGTCTGTCTTTTGCAAAAAGGGTTGCATTTCAGCTTTGGCCTTCAATGTCATGATGCTACGCATCCATTTTGCTATATCAAATAAAGGTTCTCACCTACTTATGTGCATATGTGAAAGCAAGTTTTTCTTCATCTCTACCTATCCTCTATCTAATTTCTGCTTACTAACATTTCTTCGGTCAGTCTTGGCAGTCCATTTGATCCTATCATTTTCTATCATTCTTATCAATCAATTGGCCTCTTTTCTGCATGTTTCCGGCCAATTCCTCAAGGGGGCATGCATATGTCATTGTTATTGTCTGGGGCATTTTCATATGTCATTGTCAGCGTCCGGGGCATTTTCATTATTGTTCTTTGAAACAACGCTTAAAATTGCATTGTCTCAAAGAGGGGCAAAATGTAGACACCTAAAAATGGTCAACGCTTGCGGAATCGTACTTTAACATTTGCGCATTGCCTTATTTTAGGTTTTTGCGTAGCATTAACATTTCTCCTATGTCACACACTTGGTCTTTATCATTTGCGAGCATCGAGTCTTTCTTCTGCATTCTTTATTTGTCTTGCTTTCAAATTTGGTCTTGTCGACAACAATATTCAATCATGATTTTGGTCGATCTTTGTCCTTGTCAATCTTGTCATATTGCGATCGATTTGTCATCGATCCTTATCCTTTTCAATCATGTCAATTTGGTCAATTTGTCATTGAATTTTGTCAACCAATCTCAATCAAATCATTTATCACATTGGTCATTTATCAATCCAAAATCAAATCAAATCAAGTCAATTATCTTTCAAGACCTAATTCGCCTTCTAGGGTTTCATGATTTAGTCATTTAACCTTGCTTATCATTTTCTTCCTTTAGGATTAATAAATTATTTATTTATCCTAAAGTCTTCTCATTGCAATTAAATGTTTAATTTAATTGGCTAATTATTCCTCTTTTGTGAATTAATTAATAAATGACACATTATTAATTAATTTACCTAATTTCCTAAAATTCCCTCTTTGTGAATTATTAATAAATGAGAAATTATTAATTAATTCACTAAATTCCTAATTTCATCATTTCTAATTCTTAATTTCCTAATTTTCTAAATTTCATCAATTTCTAATTTCCACCTATTTTCTAATTTCCTATTTTCAATTTCCACCTAATTAAATTGTCTCTAGTTCTCCCTATTTTTGTGCTTCGATGGAAGCATGAATTTCTCATGCGTCATACTCGTGGCATAGCAAGATGTCATAAGCTTTTAGTCCTCTAACCATTGCATTGGAAATATGTCATAATTCATGACATAGAAGGTGTCATAACCTTCCTCTTTCCACTCAATTGTGCCATTTTTGAAATCAATTGCCAAAATATCAATGTCATGCTAATCTTGTCTTTTCTCCAATTCTTCTATAAATTGGATGATCTTCATCAATCAAGGCTAATAATTAATAATTAATAATTGGTAATTCCTATCATACTATCGAACTTATGCTTCTAGTACTCTTGAGCTTTTCATCAATCTTGCTTTCAATTGTATGTGCACTTGTAGGTGAGATCCACAAATCCATTGAAGAGGAAAGAAGAACAATGGAGCCGCATGGAAGGAGCATTCAATTCTACATTTGGTTTGCATAATCTTTCACTTTGAATGCTTTGTTTTCATATCTCTATTGAGTGTGCTTAGGATTAGGTTCATTTGCAATAAGTGCTCTCGTGATTGAGTTATCATGTCTAGTGTTTTGTTTCTATTGTTTTGATGATTTCCTATTTCCTATGCTACAAAACTAACCATAATCCGTCACAACTATTTTCCCTTGGTTCATATTGGCACGCCCGGTGGGACCCATGTCCCTAGAACCTAATTGTTTTTGGCTTGTTTTTAGTATTTTCTTTACAAGTTAGCGGAATAGCATCTCTAACTATCCTTCAACATCTTTGCACCTCTATTTCAATATCTACTCTTGGGAGAATCAGTGTCTCCGTTCAAATTTGAAAGTTCCCACTAATCATTTTTGTTGATTTTTCTCGATCGATGTACGTATGCATTTCATACTTCAACATCTCTACTTTTCTAGTTTTTCTAGCAATTTCTGTTCATTTTATCTTGTTTTTAATCAATCAAAAACACAAAAACAATAAAATATCAATCAAAAATCACAAAAAGATAGCTTAGTAATATTTAATTCCTTAGTATTTGACTTTTTAGTAGGAAATTTAGATCTTTAGACTATTTAGGCATAAAAAATAGAAATTGATGCTCTAGTGTCTGTGTAGATGTTCAGTATTTGCATTGTGGTTTGGCATCTTTGCCAAAACTGCTTTCTTTCTTTTATTCAAATTTTGAATTTTCAAATTTTTGTGGGCTAACTATTTTCTACAGCACTATGTTTTGGCATCTATGCAAACGATCAGCATCTGCACTTTACTTTAGCATCTCTACAGGTAAAAGTTTTCCCTCCAAATTTTTAATTTTGAAATTCTTATTTTTTGTTGCTCTTTGTTTCTGTTCTTAGGATCAGGCCTTATTTGAGCATTTGTGTAGATGTTTAGTGTCTATGCAAACATTCAATGTTTACACCTGCACTTCAGTCTCTTCACTGGAGTAGTTAGAAATTTGAGTTACTAATCAAATTTTGATTTTTTGCAAGAATCTCAGTGAGTCTAAGACCTCTTTTACCAAACTACTAACTCATTTTTGTAGCACATTTGCCAAAGAGATTATTTTTCCACTAGTAGTAGTTTTTTTTTATTGCATTCTAGGTTAGATAACTTATTTTTGTGGGATTAAAAAAAATAAGTATTTATCATGTTTTATGCACTTGCATGTGTACAGAGGTCCCATAGCTAACACACACTACCCTCTCCCCCTGATCTTCATGGTCTTGGGTGCATGAAAAAAAGTTAGCGATGCTCAAATTTTATTTTTATAGGTAGAGGGTATGTCCCCCCGAGTAGCCCATAAGGCCAAGTGAGGGGAGAATGACCCAAGCAGTAATGGTCTTTGATAGCTCAATGATGAATAGTGAGTACCAAAACCGGTACTGAGAGGGGGGGTGAATCAGTACAGGCAAAAAAACTTTTCCTGAACCAGTTTGACTGTAAATAGTGCACTTGACAGACAAACACTAATACTGGTCAAAACCAGATTACTACCGATTAAACATAATGAGACTGTGAAAGACATAAACTGGAAACACTTAGCTTTCCATACAATCTACTCCCTCATTTCAACTTCATCCTTATGCATAAATAGATAATCTATCATCAGAGATACAATAATTTACTAGAACAACATGATTCACCACTAAACAAGAAATGACAAAACATCACATGAAAGAAGCATCACACATGACACACATGTTTTTCACATGGAAACCCAACTGGGAAAAACCACGGTTGGGATGAATACCCACAAGCTATTTTTGAACTCTTTAGAAGTCCACTCTATTAGGAGCCTAGTCCGGTTAAAGACTGTTACAACAGGTTCTGTTAGGAACCGATCTTGTTAGGGATCACCTGGTTAAGGGTTAAACCTTGTTAAAGGCTACCTTGTTAGAGGATTTTATGAACTCAATGGCTTTGAGTCACCCTATTAAAGGATTTACTGCAAGTTGGTTAAAGCTACCCTGTTAAGGGATTTTCCAATTGTTGAAGTGATTAGAGATCAACAGGTATTACAATGATCTGGTAATAGCACTCAATGCTAATGCAGATCCATTTTAGTTCCTTCCTTCTGCACACACACTTTGTAGGTATCAATTCTCTTATTTGGTCTGGCAAGAATCACGTATCTCTACACTTAGATACACACACAACATTTGCCAACAACCTCAACATGAAACCCAACATCAACCTTATAGGAAATAGATTGGTCGGTAGCATAATCCCTAAACCCTAAACATTTAGGTTGAGCAATTCAGTCAGTTTAATCCTGACCATTGAATACTTTACATTTGAATACAATGGTCTTGAACAAATCACAAGACATTCTCCATCGTTCATTCTTCACTGCTTCTTGGAGGCGATAACCCATCACACATTCTTCACCGTTCGCAGGGACTTTGCACATTCCTGAGGTACATAGGATCAATCCCCTTCATGCGCATGAGGCTGACATGGCAACATGATCTGATCTCCATTACAATGCTAACTCATCACACAATGCCATCAGTTGAATCGCATAGGCTTTAAACACTTCAACCGGAAACCCTGAGGCTGAGACTACCAACCAGTAGTCATACCATATTAAACCTTGATATAAAACATTCCATATACCGGTTCACTTGGACAAACATACTGCTTCACCTTTTGCACATATACTAGTTCACTTTGCCAGTTGCTTAACTTCAATAAACCAATTCACTCTTCAACATTTTACTAGTTCTCTCTTCAGCATATTGACATCAATGACAACACAATATCATTATGTCAACATACTTTGCACATATGCCAACAATCTCCTCATTTGGCATTGATGGAAATATACAAAGATATCTCTCTTTTTGAATCACATCTTCTCCTTAATACTGCCGATATCTTCTCTGCTTCACATCTTCTCCCCCTTTGACAACAATGCCAAAGTGGAGGCACGAGCTTCCATGTTCCACTATGTTGCTCCCCCTTAGGAGTAGCATCCTTTAACACATCAATCATGAAAAGATATAGCAAAGTAAGATCTAACTGATGTGGAGCACAAACCTTTAGTTTACCTCTTGAAGGGGCAGCACCCCTAATTCACCTCTCAGATAGATAAAAATAGCCTTTGGTAGAGGCTTGGTGAATATGTTTGTTAACTGCTCCTTACTGGAAACATGTTCCAATACCACCTCTTTGTTCTAAACCTTTTCCCTCAAGAAATGATACTTGAGTTCAAAGTGCTTGGTTCTAGTATGTAAAACCAGGTTCTTGGAGATGTTAATTGCACTTGTATTGTCACAAAATACACTTACCAATTCAGATACAGGAACTTTGAAACCATTCAATACATGCTTCATCCAAATAGTTTGGGTGCAATTCATAAAAGTTGCAACATACTCCACTTCTGATGTAGACTGAGAGATACAACTCTGCTTTTTACTCATCCATGAGACCAATCTACCACCGAGAAATAATGCACCACCGGTTGTGCTCTTCTGGTCATCCACATTACCAGCCCAGTCAACATCTGTGAACACTTCCAGGTTGAAATCATCATTGTATGGATACCATAATCCATAGTCAATAGTTAGCTTTAGATATCTAAGAATCTGCTTGACTGCTACCAAGTGGGATTCTCTTGGGCTTTTCTGAAACTAAGTGGTAATACCCACTGCCTATGCAATGTCCGATCTGCTATGCACTACATAATGCAACTTACCAATCATTGATCGGTATTCCTTCTCATTTACCAATGATGAGTCATCCTCTTTTGATAGTTTACAACCAGTCACCATTGGTGTACCAACCGGTTTGTTTTCTTTCATGCCAAAGGTCTTCCACACCTCTTTGACATACTTGGACTGAGTAATAAAGATTCCATCTTTCATTTGCTGAATCTACAGTCCAATGAAGAACTTAATCTCCCCTATGAGTGCCATCTCAAATTCCTTCTTCATCTCATCTACAAAGTCATGACTTATCTTATCATCTCCACCAAAGATTATGTCATCAACAAATTCTTCACAGATCATAATCTGATCTCCTTCTGATTTCAAGTAGATATTTCTATCTTCACTTGTTCTTTCAAATCCAATTTTCACAAGATGGGAATGCAAACATTCATACCATGCTCTAGGTGCCTGCTTCAGTCCATACAAGACTTTATGTAGCCTACACACCATGTCACTTTCTTCTGATAGGGCAAACCCATCTGGTTGCTCTTTATACACCTTCTCTTCAAGTATTCCATTTAGAAATGCAGATTTTACATCCATTTGGTATACCTTGAATCCTTTAAAAGCTTCATATGCAAGAAGCATACAAACTCCTTCCAATCTTGCTACTGGAGAAAAGGTTTCTCCATAGTCTTCTCCTTCTTCTTGGGCATATCCTTTACATACTAGTCTTCCTTTGTTCCTTACCATTGTGCCATCCTCATTCAGTTTATCTTTGAAGACCCATTTGGTTCCAATGACATTTTTATGCTCCAGTCTGGGTACCAAAGACCATGTACCATTATTTTTTATCTGATCAAGTTCCTCTTCCATTGCCTTGATCTAGTCTTCATCTTTATGTGCCTCTTTGAATGATTTAAGCTCAAATTCAGAGATCATACATGAGTTTTCTCTGACCTTTCTTCTTGTAAGAATTCTTGCATCTTTATCTCCTATGATCTGCATTGGATCATGATTGAGTTTTACATACCTAGGTATATTCTTAACAGATTCCTCTTGCTTTTCTTCTTCATCCTCATCTTCATCAGCATCAGCATCCACTGGTGTAGGAGCACAATTACTGGTACTGGGCTTATTTGCAACCGGTTCCTAGAAGGTTACTACCGGTTCATCTCCTACATGCTCTCTGCTAGTTTCCTCAGGTTTCTCAGAGTTTTCATCAACCCTAGCATTGATGCTTTCAACAATTTTCTGAGTCCTATTATTGAAACATTTGAGAGCTTTTCTCTTTGTGGAATACCCTAGGAATATTCCCTCATCACATTTAGCATCAAACTCGCTCTGATTGTCACTCCTCTTGATATAACATTTACTACCAAACACTCTGATGTAGCTTACCATTGGTGTCTTACTGGTCCAATACTCATAAGGTGTTTTGTCCTTACCTTTTTTGATGAGTACCTAGTTCATTGTGTAGACTGCAGTGCTCACCACTTCTCTCCAAAAGGTGTGAGAAACCTTTCCTTGGATCAACATAGTTCTAGCCACTTCAACATAGTTCATTTGTTTCTCTCTACTAAGCCATTCTATTGTGGAGTCTAGGGGGTAGACAGTTGCCTCTTAATGCCATTCTCTTCATAGCATTTGTTGAATTCATCGGAAGTGAATTCTCCTCCCTAATCGGTTCTTAAGCACTTAATCCTCTTACCACTTTCTTTTTCTACAAGTGCTCTGAAGGCTTTGAACTTTCCAAAAGCTTCAGATTTGTCCTTCAATAATGTGACCCACATCATTCTTGAGCAATCATCAGTAAGAATCATAAAATACCTATCTCCCTCCACACTCCTAGTTTTCATAGGACCACACAAATCAGTATGCACAAGATCAAGTAAATTGTCTGCAGTGAAAGGTTTACCTTTGAAGGTTGAGGAAGACATTTTCCCTAGTTGACACTCTCTCCACAGAGGATTTTCCAGTTTTCTCAACATAGGCAATCCTCTAACTTCCTTGATCTTACTACCTTCACAATATTGTCAAAGTTTACATGGCAAAGTCTCCTATGCCATATCCAGCTATCCTCAAACTTAGCCATAAGACATGTACTGACATTAGCATTTAGCTGAGATAGGTTACCTTTGGTCTACATATCGGTAGCCATCAATTCACCACTCTTTCCTTTGATTTTGCACACTCCATTTTTGAATTCTAGAGTGAGTCCATTATTATTCAGTTGAGCAAGACTCAAAAGGTTGTGCCTTAGACCTTCTACCCAATACACATTGTCAGCACTACTTCTTCCATTCAGAGAGATGGACCCTCTACCTTTTGCCATACATGGTGCATCATTACCAAAATGAACCACACCACCATCATACTCTTCCAGAGATAGAAACTTACTCTAGTCACCAGTCATATGGTGAGAGCAGCCACTGTTAATAATCCACTCATTGGAATTATCAAAGCAGGAGACAAGAGCCTTCTTGTCTGACACATCTTCCTTGACTACTACAAACACAATATCTTCATTTTCTTCATCTTCTGATTCCTCATCAGTGACACCTTCATCAACTACTACAAAACAGTTTCTCTGGTTTCCTCCTTTGAACTTCTTGAACTTTTCTAGTTTGTCCTTACTATCACCATTAGGACAGTTTACAGCAATGTGTCCTATTCGGTTACAAGAAAATCATTTCAAAGGGATCTTACCTCTGTATTTACCAGTTCCCTTAGGAAGTCTCTTGGCAAGAAGAGCTTCAAATTCCATCAGGATCTCCTCATCATCCAAATCTCTACTCTGTCTTGGTTCACCATTGGTACTAGCCTCTTTGCCTTTTCTAGATGGTGTAGTAGATGCTCTAAAGACTGATTTAGTCTTCTGAATACTATCATCATAATTATTTAGATCCTAAGATGTTATCTTTGCAATGATGGAGTCCAAGGATAACTTTGTCTTGACTACAGACCTCAACTCCTGAATAGCTACAACCCTTATTGCATAGACCGGTAATAAGGATCTCAAAAATTTGCTAACAACAGTGGAATCTTCCATTTTACCACCTGCACTCTTGATATCCAACAACAATTTTGATTCTTATTCCGTATTGTTGAATGGTCTCTCCTTTAACCATCTGCATGTCTTCAAACTTTCCCCTAAGGCTTTATTCCTTAGCTTGTTTCACATGCTCATCACCACCATAGATATTCTCAGGGGCATCCCATACTTCTTTGGGATTCTCTTTGTCCTGAACATCAATAAACTCAATGTCAAATAAACTACTAATTAGGACTTCCATGACTTGCCCATTCTCTTGAATCTCTCTCTTTTGGTCATCGGTGAGAGTATCAATAGGGATAACATAATAATTCTCAACATAGCTCCAATGTTGAGCACCCATGCTTCTGATGTATATCTTCATTATGTCCTTCCATATTTTAAAGTTATCTCTATTGAACTTTGGACCTTCCCTCTTCATCATTACAATAGGATCTTTCCCTCAAGTGGTTAAGCTTACAACACAAAGAACCTGGAGGACACTCTAATACCAATTGATAACTCAATGATGAACAGTGAGTACCAAACCAGTACTAAGAGGGGGCGGGGGTGAATCAGAACAGGCACAAAAACTTTTCCTGAACCAGTTTGACCGCAAATAGTGCACTTGACAGACAAACACTAATACCAGTCAAAACCAGATTACTACTAGTTAAACATAATGAAACTATGAAAGATATAAACCAGCAACACTTAACTTTCCATACAATCTACTCCCTCATTTCAACTTTGTCCTTATGCATAAACAAATAATCTATCATCAGAGATACAATAATTTACTAGAACAACATGATTCACCACTAAACAAGAAATGACAAAACATCACACATGACAAACATATTTTTCATGTGGAAACCCAACTGGGAAAAACCACGGTTGGGATGAATACCCACAAGCTATTTTTGAGCTCTTTAGAAGTTTTCTCTATTAGGAGCCTAGTCCAGTTAAAGACTATTACAACAGGTTCTGTTAGGAACTGATCCTATTAGGGATCACCCAGTTAAGGGATGGCTAGAATATCCGGTTAAGGGTTAAACCTTGTTAAAGGTTACCTTGTTAGAGGATTTTATGAACTCAATGGCTTTGAGTCACCCTGTCAAAGGATTTACAACAAGTTGGTTAAAGCTACCATGTTAAGGAATTTTCCAACTATTGAAGTGATTAGAGATCAACAGGTATTACAATGATCTGGTAATAGCACTCAATGCCAATGCAGATCTATTTTAGTTCCTTCCTTCTGTACACACACTTTGTAGGTATCAATTATCTTATTTGGTCTGGCAAGAATCACATATCTCTACACTTAGATACACACACAATGTTTGCCAACAACCTCAACATGAAACACAACATCAACCTTATAGGAAATAGATAGGTCGGTAGCATAAACCCTAAACCCTAAACATTTAGGTTGAGCAATTTAGTCAGTTTAATCCTGACCATTCAATACTTTTCATTTGAATACAATGGTCTTGAATAGATCACAAGATATTCTCCACCGTTCATTTTTTCACCACTTCTTGGAGGTGATAACCCATCACGTGTTCTTCACCATTTTCAAGGACTTTGCACATTCCTGAGGTAGATAGGATCAATCCCCTTCATACAAGATCCTTCACATGCATGAGGCTGACGTGGCAACACAATCTGATCTCCATTACAATGCTAACTCATCACACAATGCCATCGGTTGAATCACATAAGCTCGAAACACTTCAACCAAAAATCTTAAGGCTGAGACTACCTACCGATAGTCATACCATATTAAACCTTGATAGAAAACATTCCATATACTGGTTCACTTGGACAAACCTACCACTTCACCTTTTGCACATATATTGGTTCACAACATTATACCGGTTCACTTTGCCAGTTGCTTAACTTCAATAGACCGGTCCACTCTTCAACATATTACCAGTTCTCTCTTTAGCATATTGACATCAACGACAACACAATATCATCATGTCAACATACTCTACACATATGCCAATATTCTTTTAGCCAAGTCACCTCTCAGCCACTATATAAAACATTTGAGTTGAAATTCCTTACAATGGGTGCTAATTGCCTGCCTACGCCAACTTCCGAAGTACCCTTGTTCTATAGTAAGGAAGCCTCCTGAGGGAGAGAGCATACATGGACACCCAAAAGAGATGGGGATGAACCAAAATCCTACATTATTGGTGATGGGGATGAAGATCATACCTCAAAATTTCCTCTCATGTACCCCACTCAAGATGAGACAAGAATCCCTCGATTAAAAGATCTTCAGAACTTCAAGGTAAGAGAATTTTGTATGCCTGAGAAGTGAGTGTCATGGAGGGGAGCCAATGCTACCAGAATCTTTATGTATCTACTTTTTTGAGGTATTTCTCTATGTGAGAGGCCCATATAATGGTTTCCCTTTTTATCCTAGGATGTATGTCTGATGTGTCTTCATTTACATTCTTGATTGGGCTCGTTTAGGCCCACTTCACTTTCACACTTATTATAAAGCATTTTCCTTGGCCAATGTGTCTTCATTATCTAATTTTTTCTTCCCAAGAGTAGAAAAAATTAAACATTTTCCCAATTGGACTGAGCTAACCAAATTCCATTCAAATTTTCATTTAAAATTGTCAAAACTATGCTTCAATGTCTCCATCCTAAGAAAATTGTCCTTCACTATCTCTGACTCATTGTTTCAGTGTTTATGTTCTATGTCAATATCTCCACCCTAGTTAGGTTTGAAATCTATTTCATTCATGCACCATAAGACCAAATCCCTTAAACATCCCAAGAAGTCAATTTACAACCAATTCAAGACGAAGAAATTCAGCTACAAGCAACTCCTCAAGCACTAGAATTTTTTATACATCAATCAAAAACTCTAATTGAAATGTAGAACTTTCTTGCATTGTTTCTATGATTATCTTCATGGTCACAGTAATGAGTTTGATGAGGAGTCCTTGAGAATCCATGCTTTCCATCAAAAATCATGTTTTTCCCAAAACATGAATAGGAGTGGCTGCATCCTTTTATCTAACTTTTCACATCCTCATATCACTTATTGATTCACTCCTCCATCTAAGGTAACCTTTTTTCTTCTCACATTTTTCTTTTCTTCAATCAATTCTCTTTTCTTTCATAATCATTATCATCTTTTCCAAGGACTTAGCATGATCCATCATCAACCTTGGTCAATCCATCCAATTAAGTTTTTCAATCAATCAACCTCATCCTAAGGTTAATACTTTTTGAAAGTTTGATTTAGACCTTGATCTTTAATCAATCATTAATTGGCTTTTTTGTGCTTGGGAAAGAATCTCCCCCAAGTACCTTTGCCTAATCATTTGGGTTGATCAAAACCCTAATCCTTTTGCCCTATTTTTCTTAGGAACATAAGTCTATCCTAAGTAGAAAAAGGCTTGATCAATTATACCTAATCCAAAGGTCTAATTTTTTCCTAGCTTGGTTGTCACCTTTCTTTGTGGTTAGTATCATCAATCCTCATCTAAGTCATAATCCAAGGGCTAAGGTGTCACATTAATTAAATCAATCTTGTCCTAATCTAAGGACCATCCAAATCAAATCTAATCCAACCTTGCTAAGTCCTTTCATCACTTCTTCTTATCAAATCCAAATCATTTTCAAAGTCCTCTTTCATCACTTCTATCTTCAAGGTTACTCATGTATGGTCTTGACTCATGCACAAAAAGTGAAGATGGCCACCGAAGACAATGAGATGCTTGAATCTAGTCACCCCTTTAATCAAGACCCCCAACAAGAAGAAGAGCAACTCTTTGATCAACCTGAGCTCTTGCCACATGCGCAATCCTTCATAGAGGACCCTTACAATCAAGAAATGATGGAGAAATTTTTCAAATACAATCCCAATAATCTTATGGTTCAACTCATCACCAAAGGGACATGCTTACCCCTTGATTTTGATATATATGCTTGATAGACCATCATAAGGTGAACTTGTAGACAATTCAGTTCTTGATCCTCTTCTCCATCCAACACCTTTGAGCTTTGTGCCCGTGACCTCTTTACCTCCAATTTATATACCACCAAGCACTTCTAACCCAACCATTTCCCAACCTCCTAGATCGGCTACACCCCTCCATAATTCTCTCAACTTCATCAATACTACCTTTCCTCCTACTAGCATCATTTATCGATCACATCCTCAAATCACTTCCCAACCTCCTAGATCTTCTTATCAATATATTAGTGGTGGTGGTGGTATCTTGCCTAGGTCCAACTAAATCCCAAGGTCTAACATGTGCCATTATGCCCTTAATGTCCACAATCAACAATCTAACCTCATGAAGGAAATTTGGGACATGAAGTACCTTATCAAAAAATTTAAAGATGGAACTAATAAGAGACCTTATACTTTTCAGTAAATATTTCCTTATCCATATGACCCTTCCATTTTAGTTGCACCCTACCCTCCAGGTTTTCAGATGCCCAATTTTAAAAAATATAAGGGTAAGGGTGACCCTAGAGACTACATTCATGAATTTTACATCCTTTTCCAAGAAGTCTCTTACAATGATGTCTACCTTAGAAGGCTTTTCCTCAAGAGTCTTAGTGGAGATGCTCTCATTTGGTTCTCCTCTCTACCCCATGGCTTCATCAAGTTATTTCCAGATCTAGCGAAAAAGTTTGTGTCTCACTACGCTTACAACATTCAGAACAATGCTTCTATGACGGACCTATGTAATACAAAACAAAGGTCTAGATAAACTTTCACTAACTTCCTTTAAAGATGGCAACATCTCATCAATAAGTTCCCTTAGGACATACTAGAGTCATACAAAACTGAGTTATTCCAATGTAACCTGGTATCAAAACTATCTAAACCTTTTACTTGTGAGTTCTTGGACACCTTTCAACAAATCACTAAGAAAGGCCCAGCTTATAGCGTGTCCTTTTAGAGGAACATTGAAACATTATCAAAAATATAATCAAGGTTCCTTCTCAAATAATGACAAGCCAAAATTTTGGTCCAAAAATAAGAATGTTGTTAATGATGGACTCACCAATGTCAAGAGTGTCTAGGTTGTGATTGTCCCTTCCAAACCCACCACCACCAATAACCTATTCAATACTCAATCCAATCCTCACAATCAATCTCAACCTCACAACAATGTCTTCATTCAAGGTCAACCTCCCCTCTCCAAAAATCAACCCTAGCATGAGTATACCCCACTCGCTGAACCCATTGAGGTCATATTCCAAAAGCTTGTCAAGGCTGGCATTGTTGTCTTTCTAATGACCCACCCTTTTATGAAAATCAACCTAAGCCTTGGTTGTATAATGAAAATTAATATTGTGACTACCATTGTGTCAATGGTCATGATACATGCAAGTGTATGAAATTGAAAAATTACATCTAGGACCTAATTGACAAAGGTGATATTAGGTTGCAACAACTAGTAATTCGAATGACAAACTTAAGATGTACCATGACCCTTTTCCTAAGAATGGTAAGGAAAAAGCCTCATCATCTCATGAATTTCACTATGATTACACCAAGTATATTTTTGGCTTTGACTACTTGGTAGGTCACATAGAACCCACCAATACCCATGTCAACATCATTACAATCCAAGGAGTTGATCTCCCTCTCACCCCTCATAGACCCAAGGTTACACTCCAAGGTGTCCCTCCTCTACAATCATCAAACTAGTCATCTCAAAAAAATAATTCATTCAAGGTACCGTACCTTCCACTTCCTATCCCTAGAATGAATGTATTATTACCACCTGATAAGAGAGAGTGACCATCTAGGAAGCTCCTCCTCCTCCTCTATAGCCCCCCATGTCATCCATCCATCACTATGATATCCTCGATCATCTCAGAAAAACACATGCATAGATCTCTATACTAGAACTCATCAAGATGTCTCCTATCCATAAATAGATCCTCAAACAAGCCCTTTTAGAGTCTCGTATCCTAGACCATATTAATGCAACCCAATTCCAATCCCTTAGAGGCAACCTTGCTACACAACGTCACCTTTGTGTTACATCCAAGGATGCCCCACCAAATGATCCATCCCACAGTAAACCCCTCCATATTGAGGCTATCATATAAAAGCAAAAAATCAAGAGAGTCCTTATAGACAGTGGATCTGGCTTAAACCTTTGTACATACAAATTGATCAAACAATTGGGAATCTCTAAGGATCTAGTCGATCCATCTGGGAAGATCACAATAAAGGTTATGATGATGCAGAAAGATTTTCAAAAGGCACCATAATATTACCTCTTCAAGTGGGCCCCACAACAATGGAAACAACATGTCAAGTCTTGGACCTTGATCTTTCATACAACATTCTCCTTAAGGACCTTGATCTTCCATACAAAATTCTCCTTGGTTGATCATGGACTCATTCCATTTAAGTCATTCCATCCACCTACCATAAATGCTTAAAATTCCCTTACAATGGTATAAAAATCATAATCTCGATTGATCCACATCCATTTCAATAATGTAAGCTCCTCAAAGGAAAATACCCCTATCATTGTCCACAAAACACACCTACTCTTCCATCTCCTTCTAGTCCATCAAATGTTGCATCCACATCAACTCAACCAAAGATCAAGGTCAAGATCATTGGCAATAGTTGTGGAGAGTACACCCTTCAAAATGTTCTTTATTTGGGTCTCCTAAGTCATATGGAAAACCAAAACAAATCAATAACCATAAGAAATCCACCATGAAGTGAAAGAAGACCACCTTTTAGCAATGGGATCCAATTGATGAAGAAAACTTAGAAATTGACGTCACTTCTTAGTTGTACTAGGAAGAAAATGAAGCACCAACAGATATCCCCAAACAGATGTATCCTGAGGCATCTGCCATGGTAGATAACATGGGTTATTGTAGTGTCCTAAAATTCCACCCATTGCAATTTTGACTACATTTGAGTCTTCACCTTAGTGTTTACATCCCTTGGCCTGTTTAAAGACCTGATTATGATCATAAAAATGTAGACACCTAAAAATCTCCCATTGATCATGTACGAATTATTCCTCTAATTGATTAAATAATTATTTAATTAAGCTAATTAATCTTATTCTTCTAAATTCATATTTATTCATCATCTTATTAATTATTCTATTTCAATTCTATCATCAATTAATCATTAACCCTCTTCTAAATATTAATTAAATATTTATTATTTAATTAATTGTGATTTAATCCTTTAATTTAAATGAATAATCTTTATTATTTAATTAAATTCAATTTTTAAATAATTAAATAGTTTCTTTAAATTATTTAATTAAGTAATTTATTCTTCTAATTCAAATTCAAATTCCAAATCCCCGAATTCTAATTTCATTTAATTTCATTTATTCTTCTAATTCAAATTCAAATTCATATTCTTCTAATTTCAATTTCATGATTTCAAAAAATCAAATTGAATTCCTAAATCAAGTTTGCACTAATTCAAAGATCAAGTTGAACTTAAATAAAATCAAAATTCAATTAACATTCAAAATCAAATTGAAAATATAAATCAAGGTCTAAATATATTCAAATATCAAATTGAATTATTTAAATCAATTATCATGCAAAGATTAAATTGAATTTCTAAATCAAGTTCAAAAGCATGAAAGATGGAATTGAATTTCAATAAAATATCCTACGACACATGCTAAATTAATCAATTCAATTAATTGATTGATTAATTCAAATTATCTTTTCAATCTTTATTTCTATCTTCCACTTTGCTTTTTTCCAAAAATCTTTCAATCAGTGATCTTCAGTTAACTTTTCAATCTATTTTAATTCATTAATTGTATCATTCTTTAATCCTCCTCCAATTATTCTTTTTCATCTTTCAATCAATTAACTCAATTAACAATTCAATCTATTCAGTTCCACCTCCAAATCAGTAATTCAACTATCAATCAGCATGTGAGCTCACCTGAGTTCCACCTCTTGATCATTTTGTTCCACCTTTCAATCAATCTCACCCAAAAATCTATAAATTTGGGATCAATTCCTCACAATTTCTCTTACTCATGAACTTTGAATCCTTGTGTCGATTGCAGGTAATCAGTGCAATATCTAAGAGCCATCATACAACAAAAAAAGAGAAGAACAATGGAATCCATATGAGTTCATGGAATAGGGAGTTTTGATTAATATTTTACATCCTTAATGCTTTGTTTGTGTCTATTTCATTAATTTATGTTTGGGATTTCTTGAATAATTAGATAGGGATTCATGATTTCCCTTTAATTCTAGTTAAGAATTGATGGATTTTAAGCATATGCAATAACCAGTGGCTAAATTTTGAAGCAGTGCTTCCAACACAAGCGTCTCTGGAGGTGAAGGCAACTTGTTTTGATTGCGAGCAACATAGGTGAAAGCATTATTCAGGAATGTCATCCTTGGAACATCACAATATGGCGCATTCCCTTGCACAGAGATTTTCTTCTTTACTACTAACAAATTGTTAACCAATTTTTGGATCATAGGATCCAAAGAGCTTTAAGAATAATATGATGCATCAACAATTTCATTATTCCTAACTTTGTTGGGATCCTTCCTTATCTTACTAGCAAGGATAAGATCATCTTCAACTTTTGTGGCTAACCATTGGGTGGCAGCCAAATATGTAGGAGCATTTATATGCAAAAGAAAACTTACCTCTAGCAATTGTGGATTTATAAAGAAAAATTTTAAGTTTCCAGCAATAGGTTGTGAAGAAATCGAAATGTGATTGTGCAGCTTATTGAACTTAGCCACAAATTCCTCCATGGTCTCTTGTGGTTTCTTCTTCATTTGAGTCAATTGCACTAAAAGCACATGCTCATCTTTAGTGGGTTTGAACCTTGCCTCAAACCTTGTTTTAAGGCTAGCCCAATTTGTGATAAAATTATTAGGAAGATTATAGAACCAATCAGCAACTACACCTTGCAAGGTTTCAATGAATAATCTTATGGAAATATCCTCATGCTCAACATTGAGAACATCACATGCAATGTAAAAAGTAGTGATGTGTTCATTAGGATGTTGAGAACCATCATCAAAAAACTTGGGCAAATTCTTTCTTGAACCTCTTGGAAGTTCATGTAGAAGCGGCATAAAGTTCAATGGACCAAGCACATTGCCCCAAGGACCTTGGGCAGCCATCCTTAGTGTATTCTATGGGGGAATTACAAAACATCTTATGGATGAGATGACCACAACTTGAAAACTTGATTCCTCACTTGGAAGAAGAGACCTCTATGGAGTAGAAGGGAAACTCCTTGTATGCTGCAAAGAAGATCTTGTTCATGAAGGCAAGAAAGAAAAATTATGTTGCTACAAAAAGTGAAAGGTAAGATCAACAATTCCTTCCACTCTTCACCCACTAGTATAACTTGGGTATGCCAGATTAGTACTTTGACAAAATCAGGAATGAAGATATTACAATGGAAATCACCTTGGGTCAGAACAACATTATTTTCTAGAAGGATATCAACCATGTATTATTTCACTGTATCCCACTGTTCAAAATCCTTTTCAAGTTCATCTATTTCTTGGGACAATAATGAGTGTGGATCTTGTACCTGAGTTCGCACGGTTTTAAAATAAAGCATGAGTTTAATTGTAAAACTCAAAAGATGTGTACCTTCTGACATTAAGCGATCAATCCATTCATCCACAACTCTAGCTTTGATGGCTACATCTTCAGCCTTTTTGAGGGTTGCTTCATCTATGGATGAAGTCAAAGGTTCTACTTTCCATGATAATTTTATTACCTTAAGAAGAACACTGGTAAGTTTCTCACACTTTTTTTCCATTGAACTTTCTCAGCCTTTTTTGCATCAAACCTTTGCATAAGAGCATTTAAAGAGGCTTGTGTGTGTGTGCTCTTAGTTCAAGAGTTTGCATAAAATAATTAGAAGGTTGAACTTCATCCTTAACTTTGTAGAGGGGTGGCACTAAAACCTTGGCATATTTCCTTTTACTAGCTAGATCAACCAATACCCTAGATACAGTCTTAGCCTTCTTGGTTACCTTTGGTTTCACTGGAACTAGTTGACCAAAATCAAACTCATCTAGTGAAATTACCTATTTCTTTCTCTTTGGAGCTACTATATCCAACCATGGTGGAATACTTGGTTATGGTTGTAGAGTTGTGACCACCCCTTGAATAGAAGCAACTACTTGTGATGTATATTGACTACTTGAAGATAGCACTTCAACTTGTGATGTTTTAACAACTGGTAGTAGTTACAATAGTGGTAGTAACAAGAGGCACTACCTCAATAGTAAAAGTAGTGGTAGGAGTTGAAACTGACTATTTGGCCTGAGAAATTTGAGTCATTACTTCATTAAAATCTAGGATAGAAGATTCAATAGTTGAGGTTGGAACATCATCAAAGCTTGGAAGAATAGATAGGGAAACAAATTCAATTTCACCTTCTCCTTGAGAAAATGCATATGCTAACTCTTCATCATCATCAGAGTCAGACTCTATAGAATGAATGGTCACATGTGTATATGATGATAGAATCTAAGAAATAGGAGTAGAAGCACATGGTGCAGAGTGAGGAGTACGCAAATGCAAAGGGGTTGATTCTTCCACATCTGGCATTTGTTCTTCTTGTAAAATTTCTCCTTCTTCCTACTCCTTTTTTGGTTCATCTTAAATAGGTTCCTCAGTAGAAATTTATTGTCTTGCTTGAGCTAAAGAAGATTCCCCTCCATTAGGGCCCTTTACTGTGAATTTATACTTCAGAGCTTTCCCTTTTGACCTAGGAGATGAGATCCGTACAGATTCCTGTGTATCTTGCTTATTCTTCGTCCTTAATTTTGGCATCTTCCCTATAGGAGCTTCTTCGTCCTCTTCATCTCCTAAACTAACTGGAAGTTGTTTCATCCTTATTCCTTTCTTTAATAGCCATGCATTAGTTTTTGCCATAATGGAAGCAAATCTTGTTCTAATTAATTTATTTTATTTTTGTGACCACTGAATTGTAGGCAAAGGAGTATTATCAATATTATTCTCATATTATCTAGGATCTAAAATGTCCTTGGTATCCTCCCTTATTTCTGAAATCTTGGCCAAATCTAGATTTTCAATTTGTTCTAAGGTAAGATGACTAAAATCCATTCTTCTTATATCTTCCCCATCCTTATAATTAGCCCATACATCTTCTAATCTATGCACATGCACATAGCTCTTATGAAGTTTTATTTTCATTTCATGATAATCAAAGTCATCATGAGCTTTGAATCTCCTTATAGTTACCCACTGCATTTATTCTTCCATGTTCTTTGCCTTTGGAGAAGTTTGTACCATATACCTTCATATTTCTTGTGGAAACTTGAGACAAGCTTTGTGAGAGGCAGATTATTTTCATGCACATGGATCAATTTCCTATTGACCTCCATCAAGACAATATTATCTAATGGGTATCTTGGTAAGATGAAAGGGGCTCCAAAGTAACAACCAACCCGTATATATGTGAAGGTTGGGAACTGAACAAATACAGAGCCATATTCACTAACTTTATCATAAGTAGGTTGTGAGATTCTCTTCTTCTAAAGTTCTTTATCAAAAATACATTTCCATACGCCGAAGAACGCATCATTGACCCTCTTGAAGTGGTTCCTCTAGTTTGTGGTTTTCAACCAATAGTAATAATCCCATATTGGTGTTTGTCTTCTATCTCCATTGGTAGAACACCCTCATGGAATATAACTATAAGAAAGATATTATATTAGATGATAGATAACTTGTAAATCGACTTCATCCACAAAGAAGGGAGCTATAAGTAATAAGTAATGAAACTCTGAATTTCATTGAGAGTTTGATCATGTCTCGCGATGCATATACAAGGTAAGAAGTCATATAAAACTTCTGAGTATTCATCACCTCTATCAATTGAGAACAAATGGCATCACTAATTTATTGCCTTTCATTATGATGTTCATATATAAAAAACATCTAGGTTTAAAAATGATGTGAGTCTAGAAGGCCTCTTACTCTTGCCAACAAAGTAACCATGTAATTATATTCTGGATTGAAATTACTTCTGTGAAAAAATTTAGGCCATCTGCTTGTGTTGGAAGACTTGGGAATCTTCAAGAACATAGTGTTGATTGTCTTCTTGTAGTTATCCAAGTTTCCTTCGTAATGGGTCTGGACCATCATAGGTGTAATAGCCACTACTTCATCAAATGTTGGTCCTTTGAACAAAGTGTTGAAGAATTCATTATCCAAGGGGATAGCCACATTACCATTTGCATCCTTTACCTATCTTGTTTTGGCATCAAAATAATCAGTGACTGCTAAAATAAATTCAGGATCATGTGTTGTAACTGGAAATGAAGCATATTGGTGTTGACCACTTGCTATGAGGTTGGTCATACTAGCAAGAGATTTCTAAACATGTTTGAAGAACTCATTCATGTCAATATGCCCAATTTTTGTGTCCTTGATGAGGTCCACGTTGGTCTTGACGAAGCTCTTTGCAAACATATTTAGGTATTTTTGGTACTTGTACTTCATTTTCCTCCCTTCGAATTTACTCAGAGAATGATAAGACATCTGCAAGAATCTACAACATTTTCATCATAGAAGTCAACATTCACCATCAAATTGTCATCTTCAATGATGTTTGAAAGATCAAAATTTCCCTTAAAGAAAAAGAGGCAAAAAAATCAGCAAATTGGGTTTTAAAACCCGATCTTCACAAGGGTTTGTCATATTGGTAGATTGGGTTTTAAAATTTGATCTACTAATGTGTTGATAAAAGGCTACAAGTCAGGTTTTAAAACCCAATTTGCAGTTGGGTAAAACATAGGTTGCAAGTCGGGTTTTAAAATTTGATTTGCAATGTGTAGGAAAGGTCTGATAGGGCAGGTTTTAAAACCCCACCTGTCAATGAGTAAATCTAGACTGACGGGTCAGGTTTTAAAACCCACCCTATTAAAGGGGTAGAATGGAGCCTGACAGGTTGGGTTTTAAAACCTTCCCTACAGTCTAGGGTAGGACATGGTTGCACATCAGGTTTTAAAACCCGAAGTACAACCAAAAAATATTACAATGTGCATGTCGGGTTATGAAACCCGACATGTAGAAAAAAGGGCCTAACATGTCAAGTTTAAAAGCATGACATGTCACCATGGAAAGACATGCATGAATGAAAACCAAAAGGCAAGTAAGTGAAAAAGAAAAAATGTGACATCAAACATACTTAAAACCTAAACCCTAACCTAAAGAAAACCCACAAGAACCAAAAACAATAACAGTGAAGGAAATATTTTATGAAAAATACACACCTAAAGAAGTAGAGAGTGAAAGAAATCAGGCAAATGGAAGAAACTTGATGCTAAAATGCTTTCCCTCAACCAAAACAAGCTAGTAGAGATCAAAAAAGTGAAAACAAGATTTAAAATGATGAAATAAACATTAAAAAATGTCTTAAACCCCTAATTACATGGTGTAATTAATTCACTTTAAGTCAGGAGATATGCTTTGACACATCTAGTTTTAAAACCTGATGTGTTAGTTTATCCCTCTTGCACATCGGGTTTTAAAACCCAATCTGTCAAAGAAAATGACCTACGGGTTAGGTTTTAAACATGACCTACACTACTTTGCAGACAAAAACTTCACTTCATGTTTTAAAACCCAACATGCAGAAAAACACAAGAAACACTACATTTTTGGTTTCAAAACCCAAAGTGCAATCAAAATATGAAATAAAATATAAAGGCAAAAACATGAAAACAAAAAATGACAAAAATGAAGACACAAACCGACATGACTTACGACATAATTTTCCCGACCTTAGAGGACGTGGGCTATGAAACAGACAAGTTTTGTAGGGGTTGTCCCATGATTCAGGCTAGCTGAAATTGGTGACAAGGTAAATGATGAGTATCAAACAAAGAATGATAGGTTACTTCCCTATCGTAGCATGGTTGAAGATCTTAAACAGTACTTCACTCTCATTCAGTTTGATCAGATTCCTAGGACAAATAAAAAAGTTGTCGACGCCATGGATACAATTGGCTCTCTCTTGCAAATGCCAGCAAATAGTTAGAAGTGTGAGTTCTTAATCAAACAACTCATGGTACTGGCATATGATATCCCTGAATAAAAAATGGTGTGTGTCCTCATTGGTTCTAAATCCTCTTGGTACCAACAAACATTCACCTACCAATGAGACAACATTCTCCCGCCTCACCTCACAAAAACCCAACAAAAAACCTTTGTCTAATGATCTGCCTGATACACTATCCTTGGTGATACCCTCTTTTGAAGCCATTTTGATGGATCCCTCCTAAGGTGTTTAGACAAAGAGGAGGTTGAATGGGCACTATATGAAGTGCATGAAGGTATTTAAGGAGCACACTTAAGAGGCCTCACTCTAGTTAAGAAACTCTTGCACATAGGATACTACTAGCCTATAATGGAAGAAGATGCATATCACTATGCGAAGAAATATATCCCCTATCAAAAACATGGTGACAAAATTCATGCACCTTCTCAGGATCTACAGTCGTTTATCACTCCTTGGCCCTTCTCTCAATGAGGGCTAGATCTCATAGGGGAAATAAATTTCATAGAGTACTTCACTAAATGGGTGGAAGCTATACCCCTCACCTTCACTATTGGCAAACAAATTTCCAGGTTTATCATGAACTACCTGGGCGAATGCACCAAGATGGGGGACCAAAAAGATGCCAAAAATATTTTTGGTCCCCAATAGGCCATTTGGTGCATGCCCAATATGGCATGCACCCTATTTGGCATGCGCCAAATAGGGTGCATGCCTTATTTGGCATGTGCCAAATAGGAAGCTCACATTTTAAAAAAGCAAAAATCCTATTTTAGAAGCCATTTTCTACTAAACCCGCGTTTGGAGCTTATTTCTCACCTTCCAAACTACGCACTCCAAATAGAGACATAGTTATACCTTCTAGTAGTGTGAGATCTTCATCAAAATGGCACCATGGAGTCCAAGGGGTTGAAGAGGTATATATTTCTATTTTTTTACTCTAAAATTTTGTTTAAAATATGGATTAAATTAGTTTTCTAAATTCAAAGTTGTTATTAATTTTAGGAAATCAAAATCCATTTGAAAATGTTGATTACCCACGATCACCTCCTCATGAAGAGCCTTCTAAAGAAGAGGCATAGCCAACCCCTCCCCCAATTCCTAGACATCCCCTAAGAACACAAGAAAACATACTAAGGCAAATTGAAAACAACAAAAAACACAACTTGAGGAGTTGATAAATAGGCTGAAAGATCCTAATTTGATAGCCTCTCATAGGACAAGCCTTGCGGAGTCATTACAATCTATTATATCCCATGTAGGTTCAATGAGTAGTAAAATTAATTTGTGGTCCAAAAAAGAGAAGAACAAAAACAATTTTATGCAAACAAGTTATCTTATGTTGCAATAAAGAAAAAGAAAATAAACAAATTTGACTTGTGTGTACTTTTCATGGACCCTAGAACCAATCAACCCTTATAGCCTGGATGTAGGAGGTTCCCTATCCATTGGTGACACCATGAAGGGATAAGGAATAACTTTTGGGATAGGTGGAGGATGGTTTTTTATCATCCGACATGTAATAATCATGAGGTGCCTCAGTACTTTTTGAGGAAACTCTATTGTAAGTTTGTCCTCAATGAGATCCCTAACTATTTTGACTACCTAAATTTTCAAGGTAGGGGTTTGGGATCCTCACATGATAGAGCACGGGCACAACATGACCCAAACCAAGCTCTAAGATCCTTGGGTAGACCTATGGTGGAGCACGTGACTATTTCTTCTATTGTGAAGGACACTGTCAAGGTGGATACCTTAGAGTCCATTATCTTATTGACTCAGACCCTTATATAGTATGTCAAGCCTCTAGTAAATGTTGAAATGGATGAATCTTATAGGCCTTGAGTTCCATCTTACCACTGTCAGTCATGTGGGGCCCTTTTCACTTATCACCCTAATAGTAGTCAGCATGCACCTATACAGCAACCATCTGCTATAGAGAATATGGTCATGACAAAGTCTCTATTGAGTGAGACATTCGACATTGATACCCAAGTAAATTTTTACAACTTCATTTAATTTTATTTATTAAATTTTATTTTGAAGTGCTAGAATAACTAAATTAGTACAATTATTGTGATGAAAATCTAGGGTCAAAGTGTTTTTACTACATGTGACATTCCCCTAGCTATGTTTTACACAACACCATTGAGTGATCAAGTATGTATCTAGTAAATAATTCAACTATTACATGTGAATAGTCAACATTATATAAATGGTTTTCTCATAATTCACTCTGGATTTCAAATAGTTTGTTGCTAGACCTTCGACATCGACACCTCGCAATGAAGTTTGTCAAGGCACTTACACCAAGGTAACATTTTCATTAACAGTGTGGTACAACAAGTTTAGTAGTTTTGATAATTGAATAATAGTTATTGTTTTATTTTTAGTTGTTGACATCAAATACTATTCTTGATGTTTGAGCTACATTGGATCATGGTGTTGCTACAATAGTAGCAAGTTCAGAAGCTTTGATAGAGGTATGAGACAAATGAGTACATTTCAATTGTTCTTTTAATCGATTATTATTGAAAATTGTAATGATACTTGTATGTAATTTAATTTCTATCATAATTCTTATTGTAGGGCCTTGTCACTCATGAGCATGAGCATGCCCCCAATGTAGATGAACAATATGATTATATGTTTGCAATAAGTAATTATTCTATTATTTGTCATTCTACAATTGATTTTATATATATGTATACATATATATTATATATTGATGTCTATACTTTTAATTGTATTAGTTGGAGCTTTAGAGAAGTATAGAAAGGAGGACTATTGAGCACATTCAAAATATGCTAGTATCACATACATCTCCATCCCCTTGACAGTCAAAGGTAGCTCATGATCTATTTCCTCATGCTAGTGGGAAATCAATAGACTAGGGGCCTTTATTGTATGCCTAAATGTCATTTTTGAGCATATGTTCTGATTAATTAAAAAATAGGTTTTCAGGACCTAAAACCTTTACAACATAGCTAGAGAAAAAGCATCAAGAAGAAAAGTACAAAAGAGACTACAAACATAAAGACTGGCCAAAAGACCAGCAAACAGAAAGAACAGCTTAACAAAAAAATAGCAAAGAAACAGGGAAGGCACTACACAACAATTTTCTTTAGCAGATCCTTCGCCTTTGTCACCAGCTCATCATAGGTGGCCCTGACAACTTTCAGGTCTTCTAAATCCTTGTTTGGTTTCTTATCCTTCCTCTTGCCTCTGGTGCAAATTCTGGGACCTTGAGCTTCCCATGTTCCTTCAGCTTCCAGTTCTAAGTCCTGGATTTCCTTTTCGTCATCCATCTTGCTGATGAGGGTGTGGGTGTTGTTGGCCGAGATCTTCAAGATACTTAGGATCTATTCAGCAATGTTCTTTAGGCACTCCTCAATTTTATCAACTTTGGTAACAATGTCCGAGAGGGTTTTTTCGCTAGTGTCTGCAAGGCTTTTTCTATCTAGCATCTCCTTTTCAATCTTCTCAAACCTGGGGTTGAAAGCATCTCTGATGTCTTCGGCTTTGACAATGGTGTTTTTTAGGTCCTTAATATAGTCAGCCATTGTGTTCCCCTCCCCTATATTAGTGGTTTCTAGAATCAAGACTCTGTTACAGAGTTTCTTGTATTCATCCATGGCTTTCTTGTAACCATTAATGAGCCACTCCATTGTTTCCATGAAACCATGCAAGCCCTCAGGAGGAGGGTCAAATGAGGGAGCAACTTTTCTAGGGGTAACCTATTCATCTTTGGGGATGTGGAGGGTGGAAATTATGTCGGTAACCCTAAGAGTCTCTTCCATAGTCTCCTTTTCCAGGCTGTGCTCAGCTTCTAGGGTCTTTGCTTGCTTGTCAGCTTCCGGTTCCTTACCAGTCTCCTCTTTTTTCTTGTACTTTTTCTGGGTCTAGGTGTGGATTTTGGTTTTCTTCTTCAGTAGCCCTTTAGGGTTCTCCTTCTCAGAATCATCCAAGTCCTCCCCTTCTAAAGAGATGCTGATCAAGGGTTTTCTTTGAGGCTTTTTTCCCTTGGATGAAGAGGGTCTTTTTTTTCTGTATTTCCTCTTCTTCCCGCTTTCATACTCTGAGTCATCAAAATCATCCTCTGTGTCAGATGAAGAGTCACTATCTAATTCCTCCTCCTCAAAAAGGTAGAACCAGACATCTCTTCCTTAGAATCCATAGAGGGCTACATTCGAGCAATTTGAGTGGCCTTTAAATGGTCATAAATTAGGACCATTAGGCCTTGGTGCATAGCAGTATCACCCAGGGGATTCTCTTTGTAAGCCTTAAGGGATGCATTCATCGAACAAAGTAGGAAATAAGGGAAATTAACCTTATCATTGTGTCTAAAGTGATTTAACAGAACAAAGTGATACCCATAAACTTTCGTAAAGCTACCATCTAGAGTGATATATCACATTAAAACAAAGAGAATCTCCCGCCAGGGTTTGGCAAAAGCCCATAGGTGGGTAGTAGGTTTTGCTCAACTTTACCAGTCATTTTTTCTCTTTCTCAATTACCGAGTACCTTTCAATAGCTTCCCTGTTGACCTTCCTATCTCTATAGAAGTTGCACCCTTCCCTGGTAAGGCCCATGGCTTGAGCAATTAAATCTTCATCAATTTCAACCATTTGATCGCCCATTTTTAGCATGCCCTTCTTCCAGTTCTTGTAGAAAAGACTGGTTACCATACCATCTCGACCATGGAGTCTCTCTATGAAGTTCGATAGACCACCTTGCTGCAGAATACCCCAAACCTCTTCCTTCTATTTCCATTCTTTACAACTACTTGGTTCATATCACCCTATTTCTGCTCATGTTGTCTCTGCTCATGGCCAAATTTTGAAACTTACAGAGCTGATTAGACTAAGAGCTTTTTGGAGCTATAACAATTACCCAATAAGCATGAGAGTTTATGGAATTGATGTTGTAATGAGTGATTTTCTCATTATTAAAATAGCTCGAAGTACTCACTTCATTACTTTTCATAATTATCATGTCCATCAAGAGTCTTTGGAGTACTTCTATATCACTCATTACTAATGATTTGTCTGACATCTTTGGGGAGTCCGCATTCACCCATCCACGTGGTAATCGCCTCACTTTTAACCGCCGCATTGGTAGCCCAGTCAGCAGAGTCATTGGCCTCCTGGTAGATGTGGGAGATATGGCATTTTTTAAAGGTGCTAATAATGTCAATAGCAGAGGTGATTATGTTGTGAATCGACCAAGAAGGTTTTGAAGTCCCATTAAGGCACTTTATTATATTGTTTGAATCCCCTTCTATCCATGGATAGGGGCATTTCCATTTTTTGGCTAGGATGATGCCTTGAAGAGTTGCCATTGCTTCAGCTTTATGGTTGGTTTGGGTTCCAATAGGGACAACAACCATTTCCTTCCAAATTCCTCTATGATCTCTAAGAATAGCTCCACACCTTGAAGGACCTGGGTTACCTTTGGCAGCACCGTCAAAATTAACTTTGAGCCAACCTTGAGGAGGGGTTTGCCATTTAGCTTCAAGCCTTTTATCATGGTTGAGATTAGGACCATCGGTGATCTCTATATTCCATACCCTTAAGATATTTGAATCCAGTGGTTTGTTTGAGTAACAAGGACCCTCAATGATCCCTATATTTTCCTAAATAGACCATTGAATTTTCTGGAACACAATATCTTGATTGAGGGAGACATCCCTGAAGATTCGGTTTTTATCTTTCTTTCCATAGACCCCACAAGATGTGAGGAAGAGAGAGCTGCCACAAACATCTCAAAAAAGGGTTATCCCATTGAATATTCTAGGAGGAGAACATAGCTCTAATGTTATTAGGAAACACCCAAGAAATACTAAAGCTCTTGAGGAAGCTTTCCCAAACAAAGGCTGAGAAGGAACAGTGGAGAGAAAGGTGGTCCACAGACTCTTCCTCTTGAAGGTGTAGCACACATCTATTAGGGAGGGAAAAATCTCTACCTTTGAGGTTGTCAAGGGTTAGGATCTTATTTTGGAGGATAGCCCAGAAGAAAAAATTGATTTTGGGGTTAAGACCCTTAATCCAGGCTTTAGACCAAAAAGGGTTAATAGGAGGGGGGGGGGAGGACACAATACATAGAAGACATAGATAAAGTTCCTTTGGGGTCATGTTTCCAAACAAGGGAGTCCTCTTCATTATTCATCCATATCGTAGACAGATGGATCTTGAGCTTGGAAAGGCTAGGGTGGATACTTTCAATGTTCTGCCATTCATTACCATCCCAGTACTCAGCAACTAAGGAGCCAAAAGATCTAATACAGGAGGGAGCATGGGGGGCCCATTCATTGAGTTCCATTAAAGGTTTATCAAAATGAATATGTCTTGTATTATATGTATGTGACATTTTATTTCCATATGGCTTTTGGCAAGCTCATATCACTATATTGGATATATGCTATACTCTTATTGACATGAAACATCGTATGACTTTATGAGTTTTTTGGTTAATGCAAATCATATTACAACTATTATCCAAAATCACATATATACATTTGATGATTGAAATTGAAATTCTCTAATTGTACAAACATTTTTGTATGTGAGATATTATATTCTATAGGTTTTGTCTACAATTATTATTACATTTTTAATTGAAATGAATTTGTGTTTGATAATTCAACTTCATAACTTGGTAGCTAGTAAATATATGTATTTGCATTCCTAGAATTTCAATTTTGTCATAGTCCATGGAGACAAATAGTAGTAACATTATCCTAGTTACATTTTTAGTTTCAATAACTAGTATCTTCACTTTAGTTAGAGTTATTTTATTAGTGTTAGACTAAGTTAGAAAGTCGTATTTTGCACTAGTCTACATATATGCTTAAGCAAGAAATTACTCTTTTAATCAGGTTTTTCTTTTCTTTGAAGTACAAGCTAGATGTAAACTCTTATATTAAATTTGGACCCTCTAAACTACTTCCAAAATTCAAATAACTTTTATTTATACTCATTCACACAAAAAAAAAATGATCACATCATATTTAAAAAAATCAAAATCACAATCGAGTGACTTGGCGAATGAAAGAACATCATACCTAGCGTAAACCTAGCCTCTTGGATTCACTCTCATTGATGGTTCATACCCACAACAAGAAGAAATAAATTTGCTCTATGTTGCCACTTTTCACTGAATGCATTTGATAGTTTTTCATGTGAGAGAAAAAGTATCACCACGAGAAAATGGAATTGATCTCTTTAAAAGTGAGAGATGTTTTTATAGGTGCCCATCACACAACCCCATAGGTTTACATGGCTCATTCATACATGTCACGGGCTCTGAGATACACAACATGAAAGTTTGATAGTGTTCACACTTAATTGAGTGCTCAAAAGAAAGCATCACTAAGGTGTGGCATGGAATGATCAGGCAGCTTGGGGAGCGAAACAAGGGCATACTTGGCATAAACCCGGCCACCCGGGTGCACTCACATTGGCAGTTTGTTGCCATGATGAGCATAATGAAATTTTCACTATGTTGCCACCTTTCATTGAATGCATTTGATAGTTTTTATGCGATAGAAAAAATCTAGGCATGGGCAAATGGAATTGAGTTTTCTAAAAGCAAGAGAGGTTTTTGTAGGTGCCCATCACATAGCATTGTAGGTTCAAACATCTCACCCATATGAGCCATGAGCTCTAAGATACATGACATCAAAGTTTGATGGTTTTCACACTTTAAGCACTCAAGAGAAAGCATCGCTAGAGTGTGGCTCAGAATGATCGGGCGACTTGGGGAGAGAAACAAGGGCATTCCTAGGGTAAATCCATCAACCCAGATGCACTCACGCTAATGGTTTGTTGCCATGATGAGTAGAATGAAAGTTGCACTATTTTGCCACCTTTCATTGAATGCATCTAACGGTTTAAAGTCTCACCATGACAAAATAGAATTTATTTGTCTAAAATATAGAGAGGTTTTTGACGGTTTTCACACTTTGAGCGCTCAAGAGAAAGTGTTGCGAGGGTGTGGCTCAAAATGATCAGGTGACTTGGGGAACAAAACAAGGGCATAAATAGCATAAAATCAGCCACTCAAATGTGCTCGCACTGATGGTGCATTGCCATGAGGAGTATAATGAAAGTTGTGCTATGTTTCCACGTCTCACTTAATGCATTTGACGGTTTTTGGTGCGAGAGAAAAAGTCTCACCACGAGAAAATGGAATTGAGCTATCTGAAAGTGAGAAAGATTTTCTTAGGTACCCATCACATGACCCCATAGATTTAGATAGCTCAGCCATACGTTCTATGGGTTCTAAGATAGACGACATCAAATTTTGATAGTTTTCACACTTTGAGCGCTGAAGAGAAAGCATCATGCGGGTGTGGCTCAGAATGACTGAGTGACTTGGGGAGAAAAAAAATAACATACCTAATGTAATCCTGACCACCTAGATGCACTCACGTTAATAGTTTATTGTCATGATGAGCAGAAAAAAAGTTGTGCTATGTTGCCTCATTCCACTGAATGCATTTGACGGTTTTTTATGCGAGAGAAAAATTCTCACCACGAGCAAACGGAATTGAGTTATCTAAAAGAAAGAGATATTTTCATAGGAACCCACCACATGACATCATAGGTTTAGACGTCTCATCCATACATGCCACAAGCTCCAAGATACCCGACGTCAAAGTTTGACAGTTTTCACAGTTTGAGCGCTCAAGAGAAAGCATTGCGAGGGTGTGTCTTGGAATGATCAAGCGGCTTTGGGAGTGAAAAAAAGGGCATACCTAGCCTAAATCTGGCCACCTAGATGCACTCATGTTGATGGTTCATTTTCACAAGGAGTAGAATAAAACTTGTGCTATGTTGCCACATTTCACTAAATGCATTTAATGATTTTTGGTGCGAGAGAAAATTTCTCACCACAAGAAAACATAATTGAGTTATCTAAAAGTGAGAGAGGTTTTCATAGGCATCGACCACATGACCCTATAGGTTTAGATGAATCATCCATACATGCCATGGGCTCTAAGATACGCAATGTCAAATTTTGATGGTTTTCACACTTTAAGCGCTCAAGAGAAAGTGTTGCGAGGGTAAACAAGGGCATACCTAGTGTAAACCAAGCCACTCTGATGTGCTCATGCTAATGGTTTGTTGCCATGAGGAGTAGAATGAAAGTTATCCTATGTTGCCATGTTTCACTAAATGTATTTGGCAATTCTTGCTACAAGAGAAATTTCTCACCATAAGAAAATGGAATTGAGTTTTCTGAAAGAGAGAGAGATTCTCATACTCACCCACCACACAACCTCATAGGCTTAGATGGCTCATCCATATCTGCCATAGGCTCTAAAATACACGACATCATATTTTGACAGATTTCACACTTTGAGCGCTCAAGAGAAAGCGTGGCCAGGGTATGGTTTTTGAATTGTGAGGCACAATTATCTGACCATATGATATGCAGGTGGAATGAAATACCCCTACTAGCCAAATTATGGTAGAACATCTACAAGAAACCTTGCACAAACTCTATAGAATGTGAGTAATCATCACTGATATAGAAGTGATACTCCCTCAAAATCTTCTTGTTTTCATCTATGCTATTAGCAACATGCATGAATGCTATATGCACAAATATAGCAACCTATGTGGAGTTGTAATGCTACGATTGACCCTCTTTTTTGTGGCTTTAGTGTGTAGTTCTCTACAAAGTCAACAACTGAAATGATGGTATTGAGTGGAAATGTGTCCTTGCATATCTTTAATTGCAAGTCCAACCATCAAGCTCTATGGGTATTCCTTGCATACTCACAATATTTTCTCATGAAAAATGTCCATAAACTCATAGACTAGAATCTTTCCAGTGACAAAATCACATATTTTTGCTTCTTTTCCATCTTTTAGACTATAGGCTACCATCTTATATTTTCCAAATTCCACTAGTTCATTCCCAATAACATGTGTACTATCCATATGTTCACACATTGGCAAATTTTGCAAGTCACTGCAATGAACACATGTGTTATCCAACAATAATTTATTGTAAAATTGTTGACCATCAACTCTTTCACATAAAATAGTAGATATGAAGCCCCTTGAAGATCGAGGTAGAGCCTTTATGCTACATTCCTGCAAAATATTATTAGTATGCAAATCTACACATATATGTCTATAAACATCATAATGATTAGAAAATTCAATATGTACTCTACAACAAAAAGTAGTGTGTGTGTGTGATTTATTTGGACATAAAAAGACTTTGTCACTTCAAAAAATCTTTGACTATTTTAATTTGAAGATACATTTCTAAAAACTTGGTAAAAAATTGTGTTTGAGTCATATCCAAAAAATGCTTCAGATGTGGACCACGAATTTGACTACTGATTCTCCTGCTTACAACATCTCTTTGATTAGGAGAGACCCTTGTGTTAGTATTCTAAAATTATTCAATCAAGGATCTCAATGCTTCAACAATTTCTTTATCTTTCTATGGTAGTCTACCAAAGAATCCCCATAATTCTTTGTCATTTGGATCCTCAACTCTTTCATGCCTTCCCATGGCTCTCATTAGAGATTTTCTAGTTATTTTCATTTCTTTACTTGTCTTTATAATGAGCTAAGATTTCTTGGTTTGAGTGCTTACTATTGTTGATGTGAGGACATGTCATGTGACATTTTTGCTTTCGTGCATGATGTAGAACCCACACTCTCATATGCACTCATTATATTCTTGACAATTGATTTCTCACTTGAATTATCTAATTCTCTTAGCCCAAGAATCTGCATGATAGGCCTAAATTTCAGATTTCTCATCATTTCAACAAATAGTTGACATCTTCCATTCTCATTTAACTTTTCAAAGTACAATCTCCAAATTTGGTTAGCATATCTTTGACAAGTGCGCTTTGGAATCTTATCAACCATTGGTTGAAAAATATTAGTATCAATATCAATCAAATACTTAGGCTTTCTACACAAAATTCTAGGAGGTGTTCTCAAAGTTTGAGTTGCCTAAATATTAGGAATATTAACAACATTAGGGATAGATGGAATACCTTTAACCAGAGATGAAAATGATGATGTACCATGAAATTGAGATGTACTTGCAAAGTGACATGTTGTAGAAGGTGTCCCTTCAACTTGAAAAGTGAGATATGGTGTGCCTTCAACTTGAGATGTGACAAATAGTGTGCCTTCAACTTGAGATGTGACAAATGGCGTGCCTTAAACTTGAGATGTGACAAATGGTGAGCCTTCAACTTGAGATGTGACAAATGGTGTGCCTTAAACTTGATATGTGAGAGATAGTGTTCCTTCAACTTGAGATGTGACAAATGGTGTTCCTTCAACTTGAGATGTGAGAGATGTTGTTCCTTCAACTTGAGATGTGAGAGATGGTGTTCTATCAACAACGAACATTGATTGTCTTTTTTCATGAAGGATTTGCATTCATTTTCTTTGTTTTTCCAATACCATATCTCCCTTACATTCCTCTTCAATTCCTTGATTTATGAATTTGCCTCATATTTTCTCTTGTCTTTGCATTC